>NC_052122.1:527695-559566 GCF_012273895.1 Zerene cesonia | reverse complement strand
ACAGATTCGAAATTCAAATGTAATATTTTTTTATAATTAAGTGTAACAGTATTTATGGCCAGACTAAGTATATCAATACATTTTACGTTACATTGCTATGACCATTCGTTATACGTATTAAATACTAATACTCCCTTTTTCTACTTATGCATCACCAATTGTACTTCCAATAACAAGTTGCACTCATTCGATTATGAAAAAAATAAATAATCATTATTATAATAAAACTGAGTAATATAGAAAATGAGTTATCATACATTCTTATTTGCATATTGGAATTCAATATTATCTGAAATCCCAGCGATGCTATCACTGTTTTCATATATTATTATTTATTATATTATAGACAATTATCTTCGATGAAAGACAGTAGATGATCATAAGAATAATATCAGCACTAAAGACTTCATATAGCCAAGATTAAAAATGCCACAAATCATTACCTATCCGTGTAGCTACAAAGCCACTGACAAACACATATACCAGTACAAAAACACCTAGATAACACGTTCCCAAAAGCCTCCATTAATGGAAATATTCAAATATTAATTACCTGAGGAAAAACAATTAAATTAGAACTCTGCGACAGCGTTAAAAATGAGCTTCATTCAAAAGTGTGGTTTTGATTGCATTTGCGATCAGCGGGGTGGTAGTTGATACATGCGCAGTGCTCACCCAATGCTGGCGCCCAGCCAGCGCTTAGTCCCTGCATGGGGACGTCAAGTAAGGTCACGGTATTAGTGGCTATAAGAATGAAACACAGACTCTTCGCTGTGCCTGAATTGTGGATGTTTGTTTGACCACGAGGTTCTTTTGTAAGTTTGGATAATTAATATAATACGCGCATAAAAGTTACATTATTATTTGTTTCTTTAAAGACAGCTTCAAAGTTCAGAATTTTCTTTTTTATGTCAGAGTCGGCAATGAAGCTGGTGGGTCGCTTGATGGTACGAACGCTACCACCGCCCATAAACGTTTGGAGAGGAGTAAGGTCAATAGCATGCTATTATTTCACGCCGGTTTTCTGTGGGAGTGTAGTGCGAGATGGCCCAATTCGTGCCGAAGCGTGCTCGACTCCCACAGGGTTCTTTATCACAAGTTTTGTTGTATGTATGTATGAGAAATTAATGGATTGTCTTTATTGAAGAAATAACAAAATTATGTTAAATTTGATACAATGTATTTTGTATTGTGAATTGTTTTGGAATTAGAAAACTTCCAATGAACTTTCTTCCTCTCTTTATTGTCGTATAGACATTTCCATATATCCATAAAAACATCGTGGCTTAACACATCTACATATATGCATAGAACAAACATATCTCTTAATTAAAATACACACTTCGTTACCGTTATCTACTCAGCATAATCTCGAAATAGATTCTATAGCCAGTGCACCGCCGCATCCGGTCAGGCTTCGATATTCATGAAGTTTACTTTAGGATAATCTTTCTGTGGCGAGGATGCAATTTAAACACAATTTACCTTTTTGCGGTCAACCGTGAGGCGTATTGACAAGAAGTAGTTATATATTCGTGATATTCAAAGCGAAATGGTTATTTAATGACTCCAAGAAACGGGAGTCTGAAATTGAAATGAAAGGGACTGCATAAGACAAAGAAAATTTATTCGTTTTGTTTTAGAAAGCTGGGTATATAGTATCATGCAACCACTTCTTGTAAGTTTTCAATTTTAACTTAATACAAATTCATTTTAAACCAAATTGGCTGGTCCAAATGATTTGATCAAACTAAAAATGGTCCAAAGTGAAGGTAGAGATATTAAATTTGTAATAAGAATTTTAATGGCATAAATATCCATTAAGGCACACACTATCCCGCTAAGAAATAAACAGTATTTCTGTGCATAAAACGTGAAAATACAAATTTCACAATATCCATCTTGCGTCCCTTGAGGCTGTGCATATTAATCATAGGAACAAACATATGCGGTGATGCATTCCGGTCGCACCCGGCGATCCATCAGCACAACTGCAATCTTGCTCCTGTAACCACTGTTTCAACCATTTGAAACAATCAATCAATCGTTACATCATTAATAACATAAATCACTCCATTTATCAAGCAAACGTTTATCATATACGCCAGTGGTGCTCAAACTGTTTGTTGTTAATTTCGGTTGAGAGTTGACCCCCTGAGAATAAATTTACAGGTTGTTTACTCAAAATAATTCAACTGCATACAATATAAGTGTGCTTTTCAGGCTTTGTTGCAAGTCTTATATATCGGTCTTTATTTTAAACTAGCTTTCCGCCCGCGGTTTCGCCCGCGTGGTAATCGCTTATATCGCTTTCATCTCCCTATTTCAACTCCTTATATAAATATAATCTATGGCTGTGAATGACAGTGACATTTGTTACTCGCGTTTTTTAAAATATGCAAAATTAAATGTACATTTTTCAATATTTCTGAGGGATTTTCTTAATATTTTTTTCCGTAAGAATCTTCTCCTAATATTAACAAATACAAAAAAAAAAAATTAGTGAAATCGGTCTAGCCATTCACGCGTGATGCCGTGACCAAGGAAAACGGGTTTCATTTTTATATATATAGATTTGACCCGTGTTTTTTCACTATGTACCTAGACAATATAATATTAAATCACACCACATTTGTCGCAGAACAGATAACCGCTGGGGCACTCGTATTACAGAAGTGGAGACCACGGCTCGGCAAACGTAACGTAGGGCGTCCTGTGACTCGGTGGAGTGATGACATACGAAAGGTAGCAGGCAAAAATTGGTGGCAAGAAACTTTTGATCGGGCCAAATGGCGTGCCATAGGAGAGGCTTACGTCCAGCAGTGGACAGATAAAGGCTGAGAAGAAGAATATCAAATCATCACATGATAAAACGTCTTGAAAACTGTACGGAGACGGAACGGAGACGTAAGACAGGGAGGAACATACTCCACGTATTGAAAATCTCTAACGTTTTTTAGACAGTCGGGTCTATAAATAAACCCGTTAGTGTGAATTTAGTCAACAAATATCAATTTTCTTTATAAATTAACATGAATCACCAAACGTGTGGCTAAGTGGCTTGACTCGTTCTTATAGATAAATAAAACGTAACACAGGCGAAGCCGGGACGAACCGCATGTTTCTTATAAAACTCACCAGATATTCAATAACATACTCTTTAAAATAAAATAGAATTCATTGTTAATATAAAAATCAATTGAAACAACATATCCAGGTTGACCCGGAGATCAATCCAGACAACTTTGAGTATCCAAGTTATACATTCATATCGTCTAGACACACTTCGAAAGTTGGATTTAAACGCTATCGGTTCCCTCCGACCGAACAAGCTAGTTACTTACCAATGTTACAGCTTGTGTCCTACATCCGAAATAAATTTAGATCCTGGTTTACACTGATTATTCCCCACGTGACTTACAACTGCAACTATATTTTTTACATCAAAATACATACATATTTATTACTAGCGGTCCGCCCCGACTTCGCCTGTGGTACATATATAGCCTATAGCCTTCCTAAATAAATAGGCTATCTAACACTGATATAATTTTAGAAAAAGGGTTAGTAGTTCCTGAGATTAGTGCGTTCAAATAAACAAACAAATAAACTCTTCAGCTCTATAATACTAGTATAGATTGGGTAGCTTAATTTTGGCTATTCGTTATTATGAAATAAATTTGTAGTTGTAATTCTAAATTTCCTTGATACTTAACGTAAATAAAATAAATAAATAATTAAATGTTATGTTGATCATTATAGGAATTGGTTAATATAAATTTGGAAATCATATAAAAATACTCAAGACAATATGCCACCAATAGCTTATTTTCTCTTGTCTCACAAGTCATATTGTGATAAACACGATCTAAAAAGTACCTGTTAATTCAGTTAAAAATCTCGTTAAAATCGCCATGCTGTTTATTACCTATCATTTAGTTGATATCATAGTTGAATTATTTGTAATCCGTTGAATACATTCCTGATTCTATATCTAGAACTAAAAATAATTAAAAAATCTTACCAGTGACTTCGGAATTATCTCATATTATGAGGTTGATAACTTACCTGAAAATAAAAATAAAAACTTATGTTAATAAAAAAATAAAATCTTATACCTACACAATGAAAAGTTTAAAAATAATATTCTTAAATCTCAAAACTAACAAGACTTATATTTATATGATTATACTACTCTTCTACCCGTGGCTTCGCCCGCGTAGTTAAAGAAAAAAGATAGGGTAGGGTTATAAATAATAATAATAAATTCTTTATTTCGGAGTAACAAGGACCCAATTTTAACCGCACACATTCTGTTCTGGGTGTATCTTTTTTCAAACTGTCTTCGCACATAATATCATCTAAATCGGTTCAGTGGTTTAAGCGTGAAGAAGTGTCAGACATATAGTTAGTACGCTACTTTCGCATTTGTAATGTATCTATATATTGTAATGCTATAATGTTATTATTATATATGTTATAAGGAAATATTTTTATGTAATTATGTTCGTAATGTTTTCATATAAAACTGCTGGACCGATTTTCACAATCCTTTCACCATTAGATAGTAGCAACTTTCTTCACATAGTGACATAGGCTATAACAAGGGTTCTACGGGCGAAGCCTGGGATTTTATAATCTGTGTTATTACTCGTTTAGCAGTATTTCTGTAGTTAATAGTTCCTTTTAAAATTTATGTAATTTTCCAAATTTTGTACTAAATTAGCTTAGCCGAAAAATATTAATATCTGAAATCTTTAACAATAAGATACTATGTGAAACAAACGTTCTTTGTGAAACATTAACGTAACTAAATGTCAGAACGGCCTGGGTAAACTTGATATACGGCCTGTGAAACTTGCCAAGTACAGTTTTTGTTATAAAAATGTCTAATTAAAATTCAACGAAATTCTTTTTATTGCCTATTTCAAGCCAACATAATTATAAAAAACTCTAAGCTTATCAAATGTTTTTCTTTTGAAAATTATCGATTATAAACTAAGTTTAAATTGACGATATTGACGCAAATAAAAATATAGTTACAAGATCAAACAAGTAAGTAGGGAAACACATAAGAAAGTTCTAACTGCCCTACAGAAATCCTTCAGAAACTGACCTCTCATCTTCAATACGTCGAAAGAAATATGTTTGCTATATTTTTGTTATTACTGCCATCTAGGATAAGATAGAAAACCAAATGGGATTCTTAAAACTATAGAACCAACTCGCTGTGTGGATCGAATACAGCGACATAGTTTGGCCTAGCGACATCTGGCGTTGAATAGTAAAACTGCAGCTGCAAGCAACGAGAGATGCATGTATAACTACGCGTACGAATGCATAGTTTTAAAAGTTCCGTAAAGTATCGACAGATGGCGTTGTACACAATTCGTACCTTGCATATAATTATGTTTATATGAAACGATAACAAACGTGTACCTGTAAAAGTATGAAATTTTAAATAATATTCAAAAGTTATTGACATTAGCAAACAAAAGACAAAATACAGCTGTATTTTGTCTTTTGTTACGTAGCTACGTTAATACATTTATAAGTTAGAAATTTAGTGACTCATCGAAATATTATAATACTAGATGTACTCCGCGGTTACCCACGTATTACCTGATGTTATATAAAAAAGAAGAAAATCCTAAAGACTTCCTCAATAAATGGGCTATATAACACTGAAAGAATTTTTCAAATCGGAATAGTAGTTCCTAAGATACTCGCATTCAATCTAACAATCTCTTCAGCTTTATAATATAGTATAGATTTATGGGTAGGCTTTAGATGCTTGCTACCATTAATTTTAGATGATTTAAAAATCGATAAAATTATAAGGTAATTTACCGGTACTGTAAACGCATAGAACTATTTCCTACATAATTATTAATTTGTTTACGACTGTTCATAATTACAATAACAAATACAAAACGACAAAAACACTAACATAAACAATTTCTGATATCAAGCATACTTCATATGACACAAGTTCTGTAAGCTCATTAGGTCATTGGTTACTTAGCCTTTTTTTTATGTTACTGTCAGCAATGGAGCTGGTGGGACACCTGATGGTAATTGCTACCACCGCCCATGAACATTTGGAGAGGCATAAAGTCCATTGCAGACTTTAAGCCTCTACAAATGGATTGCCGACTTTAAACAGGGAAAGGATTAAGAAAGGATTGACCAGAGAAATAAAGGAAAGGATTGGGAAGGGTAAGGAAAAGGATATGGGCCTCCGGTTCGCCCACTCACCGAACGAAACACAGCAGAATGCTATTTCACGCCGATCTTCTCTAGGGGTGTGTTACTTCACCAATGCGAGCTGGCCCAATTCGTGCCGAAGCGTGCCCGACTACCACATACAACTAACCTAACGGGTAATTTAATACAAGTGTAGTTAAGTTAAGTAGTGTAAGAATTCCGTTGGATAAATTAACGTATCTAAATGAAAACCATAATACCATAGTATATATATAGTAGATATATAGGTAGTCTTATACTTTATTTTGAAACGTATACGTACAGTATTACGTATACGTATAGTACAGTAGTACGAGGTTGTATGGTGTACCTGCGTAGTATCTTAGATTTTTAGGAAACAAATATCACCAAATTTCTTACATATCCTCAGTGGTTTAGGCGTGACGAAGGGACAGACGTAACGTTTCATAAGGTCTACACATAATAATCTACCATTAATTTTTTATCCATTTCATGACGAATAACGTCCCCACTTATTGTGTGATTCTTCCACAAACAACTAACACAAATCTGTTAGTTACTCACCCGCCCCCCGCTGCTAATATCATCTGCATGATGCCAGCGATCCTTGCCCACCAGGGTCACCATTTCACTCACTGGGTAGCACACCGGCTGGTCTCGATCCACATAACAGAATCACTTAATTTTAACTGTCACATTTTGAATCCTTGAAGATTCGCATTGTTGTTGTACATAATTGGTTTGTGGGTCAATTTTAAACGGTTTCAGTATATTAAATTCTCTTGAAAATTGGTGTATAACGTTATTTTGTTTCGGTTTGATTATTTAAAATATCTTTATTGTTATCAGCACTGTTCTTATGAAAGTAAGTTTATATACGGAATCTGTTAAATTTACATATGGTTTATTTAAACAAAAAGATATTTAATGAAAGATAATTTTTTGTGTTATTGAACTAGACCAAATTTGGGGACCAAGCAACAGCGTTAACATAAAAAAGAACCGTAAAAATGAAATACAATTTATAAAAAAATACAGTCGATTGATAACATTCCTTTGAAGTGGGTTGAAAATACTATAATTTCATGTGTGTCTGTAAAAGCGCTCGTAGCCATATCACATTATTAGCATATAACAAAGATCAAAGTGAGGAACTTTTTGTTAAGACGCCACAAAAGGGTGCCGCCAAAGACGCCTCTGTACCTACTTAAAATCACTTTTGCCCGTTTATAATATAATAATGCTTACAGCAGAATAAAACTGAAACATGCATACTTCTTAACGTCAAAAAGATCCTTCGAACCGGCGCCACTCAGAGTCAAGATTTCAAAGCGCGGTAGAATACACTTCAAAAGTTCGGAATTCAAGTTTGCCTTCACGTGGTTACGATATAGGATTGTAACGTCGGTCAAAATTCGATAACCCGCAGGCTACTGTTGTAGCTTTTACATCCGATATTTTGTAATCCTTGGAGTGCATGGCGTGCGAACCTTTTAGTGAATAGCGTATTAACCTTTTAGGCGGCTTCACTATTTCGCATTTAAATAATATTTCTAACCGACTCCAATAAAAGCGGAGGTTCTCAATTAATCGTAACAAAATTCGCTAAACAAGTTTATATTAGATTAGATACTCTAATTAAGTAGTTTGATAATTAACTATGTTTTAGATAAAAATACATTAGGTACGCATGGAGTACCAGTTTGACTGAGACCGAAAGAATGTTGTCTAGTCGTGTAGGCTTCAAAAGAATATTATCGGCCTGTCATCACTGTGATCAGAAGGAAATTTGATATCAGCTCGGAGAACTGTAAACAGACAATGGCTGGAGCTCGAAGACACGCGTCAGCGCACTGACATCGCGGAGGAGGTAAAACGGAGTCTGCCATTTATAATATACTGCATTGGTTTAAATTTGTGATTATATTTCCTATACTATCATATATTTATTATATTGAATTTAATTGCGTTCTGTATTTTTACTCGTGAATTAAAAATACCATCGAATCCGATTCATTCAGCATTATCATGTGGTTAGGACCTCGGCCTTCAATTGAAATGACGGGGATGATACAACCGCCAACGTGACTCGAACCCAGTACTTTTCATAACAAGATTTTTTATTAAAATAAACTATTTAGACAGGAGTTTTAACTATGTTCAAGTATATGTTATTATATCTATATACTTAAAATTTATGGTCTAGAATAAGCATTATTAAAATGTCATAAATTCAGTATTGAAGATGCACTATTCAGGAATTCATCTGGCTCGCTTCATGATTGGATAACTGAGTTATTTTCATATTTCAGATATTTGCAATATTTGAAGCGACGTACTGGTCATGCCTGAATATATTTACTGGAGAAAAATGTACGCGAACCCGTGGCCTAGTGGTTATAATATCTTGCGATAGTGTGGGTTCTATGGCGGATAAGGAAAGTTGCGCGATGAACTTATATCGATCATTTATTATGGATGTCTTTAACATTATTATGTACAGTTATCTAGCTTTTATAGAACAATCTGCACAGTTACATAATTTCCCGTTATCATTGCTTGAGTATAACAAAATATAAAAAAAGTGAAGTCCCGTGTCCCCTACTGGGGTATGGGGCAGATGATATACATCTGTTTCACTGATCGATTTTCTTAATGGACAAGTAGGTGATCAGCCTTCTGTGTCCTGCCAGACCGAGACATTGTTTTTTTATTGTCCCACCGGGAATCGAACCCAGGACCCCTCGGTTCTACGCTCACGCGTTTACCACTGTACCAAGGAGGCGTCTATAACAAAATATAAATATTTATTAAGTTTTTGTTCTGCTAAGTCTCGTAAAATATTTAAAGTATTTAACATCTGTCTGTCGTGTTAGTTATACCATTTACAACTCAAGGATTTATATTGTCTTCCCTTACGGAGCAAAGTCAATGAAAAATAGTCGTAGTACTTGAGTATCATTTGTTGTTAGTATACCTGCTCTAAATGTTTTCTAGATTTGATTTTTTAAATTTTCTCAGACGATTAATGTAACAGGGAAAATTACAAACAGACAGAGAAGAACTGGGAGATCTTGCAAACTCGAACTTTTTTCTTCATAAGAAAAAAGGTTAGGCCTTTTAGTAAGTAGGTAACGTAGAAAAAAAATATATGTCGATAGATATCTACTAGAAATACCTGACTTCATGAATACATATTATATCAATAAAAAAGTAGGCACCGTTTTATTAGGTAGGATTTATAAATTATCTGCTAGCATTACGCTTCATTCTTCCACAACATTATGAAATCCGTTCGCAAAAAGCTGAGTACCTACGAATTTCCAATATAGATTTGTCCATGCGCTCGAAAAACGATCACAGTGCATTGTACTATGTTCCATTTTTGTGCGTCAAGTGAAGGATTCAGAAAAGTCGCCTACAAGACTCGACTTGGTGGCGTCTCTGAACATAAATGTATAAATCTAGAGGAAAGCACACGTGATTAAGGGATTTCTGGTCTTTGGGCTAGTACGGCCTCATATCATTATATTGAGATGAGAATATTGATATTAGCCGAAATTCATTTGCAGTTTTGGGTCTATCTGCTTTAATGTGATATGAAGGTTTGCTTTATTGTAAGATATGTTATAGTTTTCGGGCTTTTATAAGTTTATCTTATTTAATCAATTAAACAAAATATAATGATAACAGACACACTTCAACACAACTTTATGAATCGATATTATTACAATAGAATCTATTACAATTACTAATTTTTATAATAAAATGTTAATAAAACTAAATTCCGAAGACCTTCCGCCTATATTGTTTGAGCCTATATTCAACATTCGTTCAGTTAATGTCTCCGGAATCGCTTCACGCGTTTCGAAGCGATGCCGTAAACAAATAAACATGTTAAATGTAGCGTTACACTAATCCTGGTTCAACCCGAGGCGATCCGACATCATGTACTCGTGTTTGAACAGACTAACACATTAAATTTGCAGCATGTAATATTTATTTATGATAAGACCTAGAACCACCTGAACACGTAGCGATGTTCAGTAGAATATATTGTTTAAAAAACCTTTATTAAAAATTTTATGGAACTATTTATTTTGACTGAGTTATATGTTATTCTTTCAACTTTAGTGTAACTCATTGATTCTCAAATGATAACAATACTATATAATATAACGCACCACGTTTACTATGAAATTAATATTAATATTTCATTCTTACTTATTGTTCTCTGAAAATGATTTAATTTCAACCGTAGCCATGCGCAAAACATCATGTTATGGTACGCAACCCTTAGACTATTAATAAATTTACAATGTACCTGTCTCGAGCAGGCCTCAACTTTCTAACCACAATACGCGGAGCCACGTGCTGCCGTTAGTCGCAGGCCACGTGAAATTCTTTGAGAATAATTCTAATTTGTATATCTGTGAATGTATATTTGTGTTAAACCAATACTAAAGGAACTCGTCGCCCTTCTTTGGTTAAAGGGGATGGAAAATAATGGTATTATATTTATTATAAGTTATTATATTTCATAGTTACTGATATAGCAATAATCTTGAGAGCTTTAAAATTTAGAGTACCTATAAGAATGATAATTAGAAATACATTTAATAGATGAGAAGTTCGGGGTATTACAAATTTTAAGAGAAGAAAGCTTGATTACTCTGAGAGTGTGTAAAGTTGAGTAACCATTTTGTTATTTTTAAAATGTAATACATACATACAGTATTCATAATAATTTTGATATTGTTCTCATATTCTTTCTTTATTGTTTTTATTCGGAAGTTCACAATATCAATCCATCCTATTGATTAAATTTATGAACTATTTGAACTGTTGACTGCCTCCTTGGTACAGTGGTTAACGCGCGAGCGTAGAACCGAGAGGTCCTGGGTCAATTCCCGGTGGGGACGCACAAAACAAAAATGTCTGGTCTGGCAGGACACAGAAGGCTGATCACCTTCTTGTCTGTAAAGAAAATCGATCAGTGAAACAGATGTACATCATCTGCCCCATACCCCACTAGGGGACACGGGACTTCACTTTTCATTTGAACTGTTAATTAATAAACTAACAAAAACAAAGCTAGGGCCGACAGGTGAGTTGTACAACAGATAACATATTACTATACGTAATACTAATTAAACAGTTTGCTTTGTTTGAATCTAGATGGCGTTGACCAAAAGTCCCTTTATTTGAATTCCAAATATACCAACGAATTTTAGAATCCGCTTGGGTCAGCATATCTAAAATATTAATGGTTTGTATTACATTAAAATGAACTCATGTGTCTATAGTTGTTTAAAGCTATGTCAAAATGAATTCAATTCTACTAAACTCACATACGTAGAAGCAGAATATTCGTAAACGGAACTTCTGCAAATGCGTTGTGGGTTGCCGAAATATGCAACTGGTGTGTAACTATGTTAGTTATGTTATATTGTGTAATATACTGGCCATTTCATTGTTCACAAACTGCTCTTTGCGTCTTAACATCAGAAAGAGACGAAAATACAATTTTGAGTGGAATATAAGACATACCGCCTGATCGAACTCAAAACGCAGTAACTAGTCTGAATCTACGAACTCAATGTAAACTTGGCCAAAATTGTAGCGACCAGTTTACCTGTTTAAGCATAAGTATGAATTAGAATTTATGTATGCTATACTATGTATGCCTTACTGTATGCACCCCACCCCCTCAGAGAATTATACAGATTCTCTATTCATGACATTACTACGGGCCTACAGCTGTTCGAAGGTAATCTCACAACTAATTATACGTTTCAGTCGATTTTCACACGACACGATACGGTTCCTCCGTTTGGGATACGGACAGGCATATATTCTAAAATTGCAATTAAACACTTCCAACCAAAATAAAGCAAAATCATCGCCAAATTGTTTCGCTTCATTCAAGTGTAACTATTAATTACTATGAACCTTTATATTTTTAATTGTAAGTAGTCATTCGTAAATTCTGCGCATTCAATTAAATTTCACGTACGAATGTACTTTGAATTTTGCAATTTTCGATAATTAGTCCAATTTTAGTATCAATCAACCTTAAAGCTATTTAAATTAAGTTCGAAGTTATGTAATAATTATTTATTGATTGTTCCTAATAAAGAACATTATTAATTAATTATTAGAAACTATTCTCTGTTGAACTTTCGGGACATATTAAAAAAGCTCATTGACCTAAATTAGGTAAAAGGGGCTATTAAATAATGAATAGTTGAAAGACACAAAATATTTTCGACTTCGGAATTTATACTTTTTCTCGTTAGGTTCATTCGTATGACAGACATACACAGAAATTAACCATTGATGTATGAAAAACAATTGGTTGCATTTTAACGCATTTCTTGAAAACGTCGTAATCGAAACTTGTAATAATCATTAGAAAAGTTTGCATTTTGCTATTATAAATCCGAGGTTTTATCCCGGAAATCTATGTGGTAATCCCGGGTATCTATGTGGGTTTTTACTATATTTTTATTATTGTGGGAGTTGAGCACGCTTCGGCACGAATTGGGCCAGCTCGCAACGGGGAAGTACCACACCCCTACAGAAAACCAGCGTGAAATAGTGGCAAGCCACTGTGTTTCGTACGATGAGTGAGGGAGCCGGGGGCCCGTTTCCTTTTCCTCACCTGTCCTAGTCCATTCCTTTTTTCCAGTCGTTAATCCATTCCTTTTCCCTAACCCCAAACAAAGCGGGCAGCGCATTCGCAGAGGCACTACCTTTGCGAATGTTCATGGGCGGTGGTGATCGCTAACCATCAACGAACCACCAGTTCAGTTGCCCGCTATGACATAAAAAAGGGCAACTTTTTATCCCGATATTCCTATGACTTGCGCGGATGAAACCGCGGTGCGCAGCTAGTATTGTATAATATAAGACAAACAGAACATGTGGATAGACTGAATGTCACGAGCACTTTCCTACAATGCAATAAAGTTTCTTCCTAGTAAAAGTCAAATAACGTTTTACAAGAGTCGCAATTCTGAATAAATTTAAATTAAGCTCGACTTTTGTTTGATACGTAACAATCAAGAAAATGTAAAGGTACGAGGTACGCATATAAGTCTCAGTGCAAATCAGAGAAATAGTTTCACAAGTTTCAGACACAGATCTAGGGACGGATAGATTTCGCATTTATTAACAAGCTCTTTAGCCTGACCTGTATGTGAAATGGACTCCTTTGGACTCGATTTGGACCTACTTTAAATGGACAGATTTAATTTAGTTAATAACACTATTTTTGTTAAGTATATAATAGATTATGATGTTTATATGTCAAACAGTGCTGCCGATATAAAAGCGTTGCTTAATTTTTTTTGACGCAGTGCTTTAAAATGAATTATAGTCCAGCAAACTGAAATAAATGATTACTTTATTAATTCACAAATTGTCCATTTTAACATGAATTTTATATGTTTATTTTCGCCTCAAGTGTAGCACATCAAATTTATTTTATATCTTTTTAAATATATTTTTCAAAGTCTCTTCTATGTAATGAAAAGTTCTGCTTTCTAATATTGCCGAGCCATTCTGAGAATTGAACCAGTCAGTAAATAAAATACGAAAAAAGATCAAATACTAGATTTAATAACAAACTATGAGAGCCCGAAAATTGACTGGGAGTTTTTAGTTTTTGATTTTTTAAAGTTTATTAAATACAAATTCAAGTAATCTCAATTATTCTAGAAAGTAAAATTAGGTTTTATTCCAATTGATCAGATTTATTTTTTACAAAATTTTATTAACATCACTTTAATGGTTGTACTTAACTGAATTTTGACTCGATTTTGACCTTAACAAACGGACATATTTAATAGAAACTTCGTAGACTCATCAACGATCGAAGACGATACAATAATTTCAGGAGTTCTTATTATCCTGATCAATTCAGGAAGAATTAAATAATTTCCTAACAATTTGCAAGATTTAATATTATATGTGAGACAGTTAAATTGATTCTATCATTGATGCATTTTTTAATTACGCTTATTATTGTTACAAAAAAAAACAACATTTTAGATAATATGAAATAATAAAAAAACACACAAAATAAGGGGCAATGATTAATAATAATTCGTTTTTGCTGTTATTTTTTAACTTAGTTATTTTAATTTGTAAAACAAGATAAGTAATAAGGGCAGTTAGAAGCTAAGGGATGATAACTGCAACTTTAAAAAAATCATAACTTATTGAAAAATTGATAAACTGCCCTATCTCAGTTAATTTCAATTTTAGGAAAAAAAGTCATAGAAACATTTTTGTGTAAAATTTTACGTTCTACAAATTTTATCTAAAACTTTTTTTTCTAACACTTACGGTTTCGCCAAAATTTCAAAAAAACAACTTTTTTAATTTTTTTTCACCCCTTCTCGGGGGTGAATTTAAAAAAAACTTGCACAGTTCGTTTTTAGATTCCTCAAAGTAAATTATATCAAAAATTCAAGTTTTAATCTCAAATTCGCATTTACCCTACCCATTTTCTTGGACTATATATCAGAAAAAAGTGCAATATGTTGGATGTGAGGGTATTCTTTATGAGAATCTAGTTTCAGAGGAGAGTGTGCTAATTTATATTTGTCTAGATGATTCACCCACTGCATAGTGTTAAGCTTATACGGTCTAGCCTTACTGGACATAAAAAACAATCCGTATTATTAGTTTCTGAGTAGTAAACAAACATTTTAGTAAATATGTGCGTACGTATGTATGATGTGATGTTCTATGTGTGAGTTGTCAGTAAATGTTAATACTGAATTATGACGATTCAAAAGTGCATGTATACGATGTCTAATTGAATAAGTAAATTAATGAGTTTTGAGTGATATGTTCGCGAAACACTGAAATTGAATGAATTATTTCTCAAAATTCTTGAAATTAAACATACATGATCCTACTAATATTATAAATGCGAAAGTTTGTAAGGATGTGTGTGTGTTTGTTGCTCTTTCATGCAAAAACTACTGAACCGATTGCAATAAAATTTGGTACATAGACAGCTGGACAACTGGAATAACACATAGGAAACTTTTTATCCCGATATTCCTACGGGATACGGACTTACTCGGGTGAAACCGCGTGGCGCAGCTAATATAACATAAGTTTAAGTTTTACAAAATATCGGCAAATGAAAGGTGAAAATGGTAATAGACAGACATACTAAAAACGAATCTGTGAATGAAATCACAAAGGGAAACCGGCATGTTCACGAATCAAAATTTGAACAAATTAGTATATCTCCCAACTCGCACTTGGAAGGCTTGTTGAATTGTGACCTGAACTCTCCCGCCAGTGTTCCCATATTTTTAACATATACATGGGTTCATGACGATGAATATTTAACTATTACTTTTTGAACTTGTCATATCATTCAATTTCATATAACATTCTTGTATAAATAATTATCGTTTTAAATTATCTACAAAACGCGAGTGTTTAATCTTAACTACCGTAAATTACCAGCGAAGGAACCTTGTAGGTAAAATGTAGATGTCTGATAGGTCGATACGATTACACGCCAGCCTAAGGTTACATTGTGCACTAACATATAATATAATGGAAACGTAGCTTTAAGCAAAGTTCCAGTGCATCCAGTTTTATGTTAGTTTTAATCTTAGACCAGTATCCTTCCCCTTCCTTGCTCTTTCCCTAGCTTTCCTTTATTCCTCTTTCAATTCTTTTTTTCCATACAAACCTATGCTTTTTAAACTCACGACCATTTGTAGAAGCGTAAGGCCTCATGATCATGGACGGTGGTAGGACGGCCAGCTCCTTTATCGACATTAACAAAAAAAGCCTCTTGCTAAATCTCTCTCTAACTAATCTTCTATGCCCTAGTTCTGAATTGCAATGTCAAGTCTACATGAATTTGACAGTCTGGCAGACATCCGATAGACAGTGTGGGAGGTTTACAAAGTCATCTTCAAGTTGCATTTACAAATTAAAAGATAACGCCTTATTTTACTCATTTAACCTAATGAAAAAACTGCAATAGACTTTGTCTTTTGTACAGCAATTAATCGATGTTTTACTTTTCAATATATCATGTAAGGTTACGCACAAACTTGGTACATAACGAGGTATTCAATAATAATTAATACGCAATTTTAAATGGTATTCAGGCAGACAAAAACTGTAACACAAGGAATAAAGAAGAAATTGTAATAGCTCTGTTACATTCTTTTCAATTTGAATTCTTTTGCAAAAGCATACGCCGTGTTGAAATAGTTCAAAGCGTAATTAGACTTACGGTTAAAATGTAAGACCTGTGTGGAAGCAAATAAACACTTTTTCATATATTAAACCAGCCAAACGTTTTATATCCTAAACGTACGTATATACATGGTTCATTATGACTGACAAAAACGAAGAACGTATGTTAAGGTTCGTGATTAAAGTGCTTTCAATTTGAAAAATTGTTTTTACAGTTTCGTTTGGAAGTAGTTCTATCTTCCCTTAAAAGAAATTTTAATATTCATAATATTAGCTGTCACCAAAATTAATTAAAAACTATCACTAAATTTAAGAATTGTTTACATACTAAGTACTATAATTCTGAAATGGATTTATCTATATTTTCTAGCTACTTGTGACTATTTTCTATTGAAATCACGAATATACCAGTAATACAAGTAACATAATACCAGTTTAATTGGTTATTTCAATATGCAGTGAATTTGGACTAAAATTTATATTATTAATCAATTCCAATCAATTCCATCGTCATAATAAATATTGTCACAATACGCAATAAATAAAGATACGTTCATTAGATATAGTAGTACATGAATACTATACTTGCTGTCCGTCTCGGCTTCGCCTGTGGAACATATCTAATATATAAAATTCTCGTGTCACAGTTTTCGTTGCCATACTCCTCCGAAACGGCTTGACCGATTCTTATGAAATTTTGTGTGCATATCGGGTATGTTTGAGAATCGGCTAACATCTATTTTTCATATCTCTAAACGATCAGAGTAAGGCAGAACAGCGTTTGCCGGGTGCAGCTAGTATTATATAGTATTCAACGATCATATATCCGACATTGCGTCTCCCCTTGTAAGATACGGGGTACATTTAATGAATGTCTCACTGCCCGATTTTTAGAGCCCGAGCAGATGATCAGACTTCTGTGTTCTACCAGACTGGCAGTTTTTTTTGTGATTTCCCACCGCAAATCAAACTCAGGACCCTCAGTTCTACGCTCACGCGTTAACTAGTTTACCAAGAAGACGGTCTCATAACACGACTATCCAAAACTCATTAACAGAAGACAAACTCTATTCCATCTACCTCCGTTACATGCCGTTATAACAAGAGTTCCCATTTTGCTACCATTGCAGCAAACTTGCGCAAACTTAGATGGAATTCGGCGATCGGACGTTTATGTTATAATAAAATGTCAAATTCAATCCCTTGACCAACTAACTTCGATATAACAACAAACAACATTTAACTTATTTAACTAGACTTTAAGTAATCAGACTGGGATAACCAAATAATTCATGAATTAGTTACAATACATTATATTTCGTTTTTTTAACATGTCTTTTCCTCCCTTTTTATTAGTTTTGCACCTAGTTACTTTGCTAACGCTTTAAAGACATAATTTTACTTGCCATATAACCAGCTACCGAAAGTTGGTTATGTGCGTAAGTTGACAATTTCAAATGCCAAAATATCTCGATTCATGAGATGCATCCTGGTCACAGATGGATGGATGGGACATAGATAACTAGAATGCACATTGATGTCTTAGTATTACGGTTCCGTTTTACACTTTGGGTACGAAGCTCTTAAAAATGTTTACAATATATTATAATAAATGTTAAGGAGAACAGCTATACCGCTCATCATAAAGACACAAATCATCATCATCACTGATATTATAAATGCGAAAAATTGTAACGATGTGTGTGTGTTTGCTGCTCTTTCTCGCAAAACCTACTGACCCGATAGCAATTAAATTTGGTACGTAGACAGCTGGACAACTGGAATAACATATAGGCAAGGAATGAAATAACATAAGGTTTTTTATCCCAATATTCCCACGGGATACGGACTAACGCGGGTGAAACCGCGGGGCGCAGCTTGTAAATCATAAAGTTGCTTAACCCGTGTCAGTAATAAAAAGATCAAGTAACAAGGTAACACGGTTAAGAAGAACATCCCCTATATGTAAGTACCCATGTTACTGAAGGAAAATCGATAGTTGATAAACAGTATTGAGGAGTGTCGTGCCCCAAGATATTACGCCGCCTCCATTGGAATGCAAACCTTGGGAGCCTAAACCTTCGTCACGCGTTTCATAAGGCAGGCATTACACTTGAAACAAGATTATAATTGCATAATTTAGTGCGTACCTTGTTTATAATGCTATCACGTGGAACGTGTAAATGGTTACGTTAATAGCAGTTTGTTTGATTATAACTTAGAACTGCTAAATAATTATCTTCGTATTAAATCCCTACTAATATTATAAATGCGAAAGTATCTCTGTCTGTCTGTCTGTTACGCTTTCACGCCTAAACCACTGAACCAATTTTTTTGTAATTTGGTATGAAGTTAGAACTTGGGAAAGGACATAGGATAATTTTTATCGCGAAAAAATGGTAGAAGGAGTTGAAATTGGGAGATGAAAGCGATATAACCGAATTCCACGCGGAGTTCAAAGCTGAGGTTAGAGGGCCCCCTGAGCTCCGGGGCCCTGGTGCACTGCGCCACCTGGCCCTATGATAGCTACACCACTGGCCGTAACGTATAACAGAATAAATTGTAAAAGTATATTTATTAAGATAGTAATAAGAAAGAGTACCTACAAGAAAGTGGCAATATTGACGTTCAAATAAAGCACGACAATTTCCAATCTCCGATTCTGTTTTCCGCGAGTGCTCTCTGACAAACACGACGCAAAAACATAAAAAAAAAACGTTTTCTTTATAAACAACACATGTGAGCTTTTAAATCTTTAATTACAGTAACAAGCTCTGAGTTGTTTAGACTTGTACGGAATATAACAATAGGGTACAATGATTGGAAAAAGATACCCAATGAGAATTCGATCGTTTCAGTTTGATACTTACAGTTGCTTTCAACCTTGAGAATGTTATAAGGCGATTTGTATTCGTTGCTAGGTTACCTGAGTTTTATTTTGTGTATAGATTGAAAAAATACAAATAATTACATTGCTTGCATTTTATTCGAATTGAAAAGAATAACGGGAATATCTTCTCGGCTCCTTGAGTTATTTGAAATAGTGATACTTTTTAATTTAACAAAGGAAAACGTTCTTAAAGAATTCGAATAATGTGACGATGTGAATGTGAGTTTATTTTGTACATCATGCTAAATACTACAGACATTGCCTCTATATTGGATTGCTTTTTTCCGAGTACGTAGCTTGTGTTTTATATAAGGACTAGCTGCGCCCCGCGGTTTCACCCGCGTATTACCGTATCCCGTAAGAATATCGGGATAAAAAGTTGCCTATATTTTATTCCAGTTGTCCAGCTGTCTACGTACTAAATTTCATTGCAATCGGTTCAGTAGTTTTTGCTTGAAAGAGCAAGAAACACACACACATCCTTACAAATTTTCGCATTTATAATATTATTAGGATTCTGTTGGTACAGTGCTTGTAAGTTTTAGTTTTGGGTCATACCATCTGGATGGTTGGCGGTCCACCACCGTACGCTTCACCCGCTACTTCTTTCCGCGTACGGTGAAGCTTTGGAACGATTTACCAGCTACGGTGTTCCCGAACAATTACGACATTGTGGCCTTCAAGAAAAGAGCGTATATGTCCTTGAAAGGCCGGCAAAGCACTTGTAACTCTAGTGTTGCAAGTGTTTATGGGCGGTGGTGACCACTTAACATCAGGTGGCCCACCTGCTCCTTTGCTTGCTCTGCCATAAAAAAAAAATAAAAAAAAATACTCTGTGAAAAAACAGGTGTCTTCTCCCAGGCATATAGGTAATGTCGTAATATACAACTATTAAAAATGTAAATTTTAGTTTGAATTAGTTTCGGTCATTTCGTATAATTCACATGGAAACTAATAATATAGTTGACGTCGATTTTCTTGTAAAACTTTATTAATTGTAGGCTTATTAAAATTTTTTATTTATAAAACTAATAAACGAAATAATAATGCTATTAACAGTTTGTTTTTTGCATGTTTAGTAATATATCACGCTTATCTCAGGCATTACTTTACCGATTTAAAAAATTCTAATATTTTTTGAACTTGTTGCGTGATCCCTGAATGCCATTAATTATTATTATTACATATCTGTAGTCTGTACCACAGGCGAAGCCGAGGTGGACCGTCATTTAAAATAGAATTACAAAGTGCAGTAATTATTTCATATGTGATAAAGTTTTGCCGACATAGTACCCTCTATAAGTTCTACTCTAGAATATTTCCAAAACAGTCTGATTTAACGAAGAGATTTTATGATAACATTAGATACAAATACGTTCCCCTCTATTTTGTAGATGCAAATGAAATTCAGTCTGTTTTTCTCTTTTTCGCGCAGCTTCACCCGCTCGGTCTTAATAAATTTTGATATTTCGTTCTTAGCGGATGCCTAAGTCATAACATCTATCTGCATGACAAATTTCAGCCAGATCCGTCCAGTGGTTTGGGCTGTTCGTTGATAGATCTGTGTCAGTCAGTCACCTTTCAATTATATAATATATTTAGATATTGTTTGAGACCCGAGAAAGGGCAAAGGATAGTTATTATCCTGGAAATCCTTCGACAAGAGGAGCAAGGTAGAACCCAGGAATTGTTTATTTTTTCCACCGACCATACGAACGGAGCCGCAGGCGAAAATATAGTTTCGAATAACTAGAGAATTGTTTAACTACCTACTACCTAAAATTGGGTTGTTATGCACAAGAGGTCTTATTACATGTTCTACAAATGGTGAATCTTCCAGAACTATTAGGTATAGTGTATCAGCTAGTGTTGTAGTTTGTGAGAGTATTTCAATATGCTGAGGAACACATAATATTACGATGAACATATCAACACGTATGTAATATCTATGTCGACATTATTAAGATGCTATTATCGCTGTTCCTATGTAAAACTTTGCTTGCTATTTGCTTCGGCACGCGCTGCAAGCGGGTAGCATACGGATAAAAATTTACACATAATATTACGCTAATCTAAATAGAAACTACTTTAAAAATATATTGTGACCTTTTAGGTTACAATATATCAAGTGTTACAGTTTATCTCACAAATTACTAGACCGATTGTAACTATTATTTTACCATTAAAATTGATCATTAGTCTGGAAATCCCTGTGATGAGGGAGCCAGAGATCCGTATCCTCTTCCTCGCTTTCTTTCTTCATTTATTTTTTAATTTTGTCTTTATTCGTTGATTTTTAAAAGCAGGCATCAGATTTGCAGAGCCTCTAGATTCAGCAAATGTTTATGGGTGGTGTTGGTCGCTTACCGTCAGGTGACTTACCAGCTCGCCTGGTAGCCCGCTGTGACAGAGAAAAATATAACATCTTATTTAAAATTAATGCTGCTAAAGCTGACGATCGAGCAAGAGTTGATTGTAATCCAGTATTTGTTCTTACCTTTGTTTAATACTGACTCCAAAACACAAAAAATCTGTTTCAAACAAAAGTCCGTTGGTACTTCAATACGCTGCGCATATTACGCAGTACGTATTGGGTAGTCTTCTCATACGTATTATACGAGTGTTCCCTAGCGATGATTCATATTGTTTTCATGTTACAATGCGGATTTGTCGAATGTGTTCGCTATGAATGTACATTTCATTGTGCTACGCATGAACAGAGATGAGAGTATTTAGTGAGGAGATTTTTTAATAATAATAATGAGTTTTAATCTCAATTTATTTTCTTTATTTACAAAAGGTTTTATGATTATATGGCGCTCATTTCATATCAAGAAGATGCATATGTAATCTCCTTATAAATGCTCGTTCAAAGTCAATGGTATTATTTATTGCAGACGTATTCATTTCTATGTACTTAATACCATATTGCAATAAAGATTTCTATAATTTAATGAGCACAATAGTCAATAGCAAAAGATGTTATCTTAACTACATAGTATATAGTCGCTTCCCGCGACTGTCCCTATGTATGTATGTATGTTTAGATCCGTAAATCTACACAACGTATTTAGATGGGGTTTTTTTTATTGATAGAGTGATTCAACATCTATTAAACTACTCCGAATTTAATGCTTGCGAAGCCGCGGTAACGTATATGCAAAGGTTAGTGAATGACTAACTGATCTATCAACGCACATCTTTAACTACTGTATCGATAGGGATAAACTTCGCATGCAGATGTCTACTATGATGCAGGCATAGTCTAAGAAAGGATTTTAATAAATTCTACCCTCTAGGGAATGAAATACGGAAAGAAGGCTTGAACCATGTCAATTTATTTTAACCACGCGAACGATGCTTGGGGCAGCAACCAGTAATTTTACTAGAATCCCTTGATAAACATTTCCTACAAAATGAAATTTATATAGAAATTCAATTAACAACGTGTATGTATTTGATTTAATTACAAACTCTTTGGACTTCTGCAGTGCAGTGAGTTTCAAATTTATTTTGTGATCCGTCTTAATATCTTTACAACGTTATAACAAATTAAGTTTGTAAAATGTTTAAATTACAAATTAATATCACACATACACACATCCTCACAAACTTTCGCATTTATAATATAAGTAGGATGTCTACGCCAAATTTCATACCGATACGAAAAGCTGTTTTCGCGTGAAAGAGTAATAAACATCCATACATCCATGCTTACAAACTTTCGCGTTTACAACATTAGTAGGATTTAAAACTATGTATACAAATGTGAATTAAGTACTTACATACATAAACTATGTTACATAATATAGTCTCGTATGATTTGAGGTAATACTATTGTCAGTATCCTACTAATATTATAAACGCGAAAGTTTGCGAGTATGTGTATGTTTGTTACTCTTTCACGTAAAAACTACTGAACCGATCGCAATGAAATTTGGTACGTAGATATCTGGACAAGTGAAATAACACATAAGCAACTTTATATTCCGATATTCCTACGGGATACGAACTTGCGCGGGTGAAACCGCGGGGCGCAGTTAGCCTGATATAAATTCGACGATTTTATAATTTGTACAGTACATTATAATGATGTATCGTTTCCCCTTGTGAGTTAGACGTATGTCACTTAACATTTATATTAACAAGTTACAGTTTCTTTGAACAAGCTAATCTCAGGAGATATTGGTTAGTTTTTAAAATTCTTGTCCTGGAAAGTCTCTTTAATGAGGAAGGCTAAAGGCTATATAGCATCAGTCTGGAAAGGGAAATAAATATTCTGTATTATGCTAGTTTTGAGCATAGTGTGTACGTATCGTACGTTAGGTACGTTATAATACGTATTGTCGTTATAGTTACACGTACAGGATCCCTGCTCCTGACCGATGTTTTCCCCTTTCTTTCTTTATCCTAAAACCGATCCGAACCGATCTTAAACCGATGTGGTTTGCGAAATTGAGAAAGAACAATCTAGATGTAATAGCACAAATATAATTTCGATTACATTCTTCGGTGAATTAATTGAACAATTACCCCGTACGAGGTGGGGACGACCCTCTACGCCCAAACTGTATCAACTATAGTTACCTTCGTTTTAACTGAGTAAACTCCTACTCGACTAATTTAAAGCACTTCTGCTGAACGTATCGGAAATATATCTAGACCATCAAGTTGCAATACCATGTATGGATATATATTTCCGTGAATCCAATGATGTATTTGTATGTTAGAATGTTTCTAAATGCATTAAAATATGGTTATTTTAATTCAAACTTCAAGATGGCGATAATGTCACCAAAAGTATAATTTAAACAAGCCTTTGAGGAAATGAGTGATTAACTGCATACAAAATATCATATCATATTTGTAACTTAATCTATTGTAATAAACACATAAAACGTAAAAACTAAAATAATATATTTTAACCAACAGATATGATTCAATAGGATAAAATTAATCTAGTATATTTTTGCCTATATGCTAATAATATTAATTATAAGCGCGCGTGTGTAAGAATGTACGAATATTTGTTGCTCTTTCAAAATCAGCAGATCCTTATTATAAGATTATGGTCAGGTATCACACATAGGCTACCTTTTACTCAAATACATCGTCTAGTCTCGAACACCCGAATTTCGCTTATCCGAGGTCCTCACCAAGGAGCCACCACACACATATTTAAAGCATGTTGAGCTTAAAAACAATAAAGGCCTATGGATTTTGCCATAAATAACCTGCATATTATACTCCCATTCTAGGGCAGACAGACAATCTAGAAATTATAGCCTGTATTATTCATAGTTTGAATCATATAAGTTCATTTCATTACCTTTGTGCTAAAGGTGAGGCCTGTAATCACAGAACGATGGATTTCCACTATTTTACAATTCCATTAAAATTATAATATGAAAGACACGTACGTGGCTTATTATGCTTTGCGATATGATTTCACAATATTAACATCGCGTTGTTACGTGTCCTAAGTTTTTTTTATTTATTTTGAGTATAATGTATTTTAAAGGTTTAAAAAGATATCGATTTTTAATACAATATTGAGTTTTAAACCTCTATATTTTATATTTTCATAATATACTATGAGAAGATTCTAGTTCCAGACCTATTTATCGTCAGTCTATTTTTCCTCCATTTCAAATACGTCACCGTCAGGTATGTCATAATCACATCGCTGGCTAGTTATGTATTGGTTTATAATACTACTTTAAATTTCAATTCAAGTGGGATTTTCAGGATAAAAACTATCCTGTGTCCTTTGTCGGGTCACAAACAATAGTACCAAATTTAATCCAAATCATTTCTGTAGTTTAGGCGTGAATAAGAGAAACATACAAATAGACAGGCGGACACAGTTGTTTTTATAATATTAAAAGGAATTTTTAATTTATAGTTTTATAGCTTTATAAATGAGAAATTTTGGGAGAATAGAAAAATTTGATCACTAGGCGGGATTCGAGCCCGCGTTGTTTGCCAAGCCGTAGCAACTGCCTCGTGATCAATTTTTTTCTATTCTTTCAAAATAACTCATTCATAGGGATTGTCAAAAAATTATTCTATGATACTTACAACCCAATTACAATGTACCTTTAACGTTCGTAGCGAAAAATGAGCCGATAAATTAAAAATTCAAATCGAATTATTAGCACGCTCAATTCTCGAAATAACGTGGACGAGCGCAGTTTGTCGTGTCCTTTTTGCTCAGGCTCTTGGTTGTGACGGACGTGTGCTAGGAGTCGTTACAGTAGTCATAGTTATATACTTTACAAGTTATTAATGTTCATACCGTGATTGTAATAATTAAAAAGTTAGAATATTTCGCATTTTGTTTTTCAAAAAACTATATCTGTTTCTAGTTTATAACTCTATATTGTAACATAGGTATATCGCAGGCGAAGACACAATCGATATAGCATTTAATTTACAAATTATAGCGTGTATTTATGCGAACATTGACTTATAAAAATGTAGTTTCTGACTGGCATGTATTATAAGTGGACAGTTATTACTTAAACAATGTATGCTACCAAGCGATCATAAAACTTCATATCGGTTTAAATATAATTAAGCTTTTGTTTCATTCGTCCCTATGTGTCATAGTCATGAGCGAAAGGGATGGAGATTGGAATTAAAATTTTTTCATTTGATTCTATATTACTGCAATATAAGGCAGTAATTAGTTTGGTACGCTTTACAAATAAATAAAAGGATGGGAAGTATAAACCTAAAAAAACATGTTTGGTTTATTATCTCAGTAGTTCGATAGTTTTTGATGAAGCTTCATACAATATTCTCATAAACTTTGGATGGGAAAATGTGAACTTATAAAGGATTTTCACGGCACGGCCATCTAATTTAACTTTATTAATATTTTACATGCGACATTATAATGGTTTTAACACTTGAATTTTACCAAAGAGTATCTGTATTCGATCAGAATTGTTTCCCCATTGCATTACACGAATTCCTAACTCTTTTAACTGATCAAATTCATAAATGAGTAAATGAGCTTTTATTTCCTAATTGCATTATAGTGCCCTTTTTTCCTTTCTTCTCCAGCTAATGGCTCGAAATTGGTCTAAATTAAAAGTGCATTCAGAATCCAAATGAAGCACTTTCAAATGTTTCTGAGGTACTACAGGAAGGACAAACATATAACCTACTATGATAAAATACAAAATACATTGTTTATTTTAAACGTATCGCTTACTGAAGTGTATCAATTTAATTACACGGAGGTATTAGCGACGCTATCGTAGTAAGTGGGGTGTACCGGGGTGATAGCTGTAAAACTGCCTGTGGGCTTGTGTGGATAGTTGTGGACATTCTATTACCGAGCATTTGCATTGCTACTCACATTAAATTTAATAGAAAATAAACTTAAAAGTTTTCTATCACACGTACTATTTAAGTAAACAATCAATTACTAAATTAATTTGTGAAATCTAATCTTAAAGTGTGAGTTATTCCTCATGAAGCTAATAATGAAATAAAATCAAAAGTAAATAATGACAGCGTGTTTCATTATTTTTCAGATATCATGATTTTTCTATAAAAATTTTGCTACAAATAACAGTTAACACGACTTTATAGAAGAAGGACTCCATCAATAAGAAGTCTTAGTCTTCAAATTTACGGTATTTCTTTAAGTAAATACGGAAAGATTATAACTGAAAGACAAATATTTTTCATTTTTAACTAATACCTTGTACACGTGTTATATGCTATGAGAAACTACGACACCTTCCATGCCAGTTTTCTGAGAAATATTTAATGACTTGAAGAAATCGCATTTCAAATATTGAAGCTGAACTGTGACCAGAAATAGAAGGAATGGAATTAAAGGACTCAACACATAATAGAGACTCGGATGCGCAAAGTTGAGCGAACTTCCAGGAAATGCATATGGCGTCTAGTATACGAGATATAGGATGCCCGAAGCGAAACTTGGTAAAATCCAACACCGATTGAATAGCGCGATACAGCACTAGACAGATTCAATCACGCGCAATAATTACGCGTCAGTATTTCGAGTGTTAACTCGATACGCCTCTTGGAATTACCTCACCAAATGCAAAAATAATTTCAATTTCAATAACAGCGGTATGGCTTATCAAATTTTCCAAACATCAGTTTTAATTCATAATAATTAAGGAGACACGATTAAATCGACGCTAGGGATAACGAAATTTGCCGTTCGTCTATATCCTGTTGTTATAAAAGTTGCTTAAATTGTTTTCATTTCTACAAGTACAATAAACAATGTGTACATTCGATTATTTGTAGAATTTATCATGCATCACTATATTGCTAGCAACGATAACGCCTGAGTCGGTCACGATATGCGTGTACGGTGTCTAAAATTGGAAAATACGACCATGTAAGTACATTTTTCCAAGTCTTCGGTGAGTCAATGTATTTCCATGTTATGAACTTTTATAACATCCCATCGTATTTGAATTCAAAACAATATGTAAATCATGTCAAAACAATATGTCAATCGCTTAGAATGGATTAAATTTAAACAATGGTTTATATCATTTATTTTACATTTAGATCGGGAACAGGTGTGCCAATCATTGTAACAATGACGGAATTCACGAGTATTTCTATTTTTCTAGTTGTTGTATATCATTCACCATCATAAACATATGAATATTGTCATAAATTCTGTTTAAAGTGGCCCAGTCAAGCATGATAAAGTACATTTTACAAATCTTATATAATAAGTAATATATATTTATTATTATCCTCTACTGAATCTACTGAACCGATTTTTAACATCATTTCGTCATTATATTTGTACGTGATCATTGAGTGGCTATGTAGGTACCACGGGTAAAGCAGGGGCGTACCGCTTATTGTGATTTTGTTTCCTTCAGACGTTTCTTTGTATTTTACGAACATAAATTAAAAGTTATACTTGCTGGATTTTATTCATCACACGCTATATTATGGATTGATTATCACTACATGTGTAAAACTAAGTCCCATTCCACCGTCTCTGTGCCTGGCTTACATCTGAAAAAATTACGCATCAGATTTTGATGGGGCTGTTTTTTAATAGAGTGATTCAAGAGGATGGTATTTATGTATACTTTTTGCCCGCAGCTTTGCAAGCATTAATTTCGGAGTAGTTTAATATACTTTATTATGCATAAATAAACCTTTTGTTATTAAACCACGGGAAGCCGGGGCAAGGCCCTAGTCATCTTATATATATCTATAAAATAATATACCTTGAACTAAGAAATTTTTAGAAATATATGAAAACAAATAAAAATCTATGAAGTTGTACAATACTTGTGAATGCTGTTAATCCGGAAAGCAGTTTAATTTTTTGTTGGGCTTTCAGCGAGGAATGTTATTCCAGTTGTCTCGACTTTACTTGCTTGTCACATGAAATAAAAAGGCTTAAGAACGATGAGCACTATTTACTGGACATAGAGTTGCGTGAGTTTCTCATAGGAACCAACGCTAAAGACACCCAAAGTTACTGCTCTCAATGTTTATTATTTACCCGAATTTTCCAATAATCTAGACGCAGCAATATTTCGCCATGTCTTGTTAAATAGTCGAAGGCTTAAATTGAAGGCACATATTAATTAAATATGCCAATATTATTTCCTTAGAAAAAATAAGGAAATATTAACTTTAAAATGGTACACTTTAGGTACAAAATTAAACTAAGTGTGTTTAAATTATATTGACAATTTCGCACGATATCACCAACGTGTAATTATTAAAGCGCGTAAACACATGAAGCAATAATGTGGAATGTCTTAAAGCATTCGCAGTGCGTTGTCCACATGGATTTACATAACAGACAACTCAAAGCAACTGCCAAAAAGAGCGATGACATTGTAATATTGTTCTCATTTTAAATGTTCATTTTTAAATTACATTTGAATAAATAAAAGCACTCATGCCCTCGTACTATTTACATACTAGCTGCACGCCCCAGCTTCGGCCGTAGTCATTTAACGTAATTGGACCATTATAAACTATCCTATCTTTTAAGTTGGATAAATCTGCAAATAGTGTGCAGATTTGATTAAAATCGGTTGAGTAGATTGGAAGCCCATCGCGGACAAACAACGTGACGCGTAATTTATGATAACTATATGTATAGATAAATAGCTACGTACTTATAGTAGCTACGAAAATGCAAATGTAGCGCTGTCTGTTCTTTTTATTTTATATCTAATATAGACGGCCGATTGCATGAATTTTTTGTTGACAGAATTGTAGGAATTCTATGGTAGCAGTGTAATTTATCTAGGGCACATTCTTGAAAACAAAAAAAATATGGTTGACTCTATGTATAAATGTAAGCAGCATATTTTAAACGTAGGATATTGGTATGATGTGATGAAACAAGGAAGTTTAGCTTTAATGTTCAGTGATCTAAAACTGGCCTGCGTTTGTTCAATTAACTGGTGTTTACGTTGTCATAATAATAGCTTATAAAGTGGCCTTCGCGCGTTGGTCCTTTTTAAGCGATTTCATTTTTTCTAGCAATTTTCTTATTGACATAGGAGGATATTGAATATGGTATTTAGCAAGGGATAATTAATAAGGAACCATTGTTCACTGTTATTTTAAATCATCTGTAAAAAGTGAGCAGTTTAGGAGGAATGAAGAATATTAACATGTTCAAACAAACTTTTCTTTATATAATAAGTATAAAGTAATTTAACAATACAATTGTTTGTTAAAATTTAATCAGCGGATGATCTAATGTTAAGATAGTAAATTCACTCGCTATATGAATATTCTTTTAACTATTTCCTCTATCTCGTCCCTAAATATAAAATTAGCTCAGTAATATAGCTTAGTTAACATGAAGCTTGCTTATAAGTAGCATTCTTGTATCCATGCCTTTGTTCAGTCTTATATTTTCCTTTTTATAACGGATGAAGCATTCGATATTTATCGAGCTTGGTTAATGTTTTTATAAGCTTTGGTAGATGAAAATACTTTTATCTATTCCTATGCCCGCAAATATGTGTTCCTATCTGGCTGAAACAATTTTAGTAGATTTTTTTCTTGTCTTTAGGTGGATACGAGAATGGTTTATGTTTGTCAATTTAAACGCGAGTGAAGTTTGCAAAAGATTGAATCATATTTGTTTATTGCATGTCATCAAATTTATTTCAAATCATGTAATTGAAATTTAAGTATTTGTATTTAACAGTAATTTATCCTGAATATTTACTTTAGGTATATCATATAAGTGTTGGATTTGAGTTTGAGTTTGAGTTTATGGTATGATGTTATACAAAAGCATTAGCAATTTGTAACAGGCAAAAGTTACTTAGGTTGTGTTTTGAAAAATGTGAACTAAGTTAAACGAAATTGTATCGGTCTATATAAAATTTAAGATTTTAAACGTGTTTAATACATTGATATGCTGTAATGATAGCAGAGCTTGAATGTTCAATATGTCTTTAAAATCGCGGTTATTTTAATACTACAGCAGATTACACTGAGACTTATATTATAAGCGTGAAAGTATATACCTATGTGTTTTTAGGCGGTATTTTTTTTAATACCAGAATACTACACATATCAATTTAGGAATAAAAAGCACTTAAACTCTACAATGGCTTTTATTTACCTATCTATTTGATCAGTCATTTCATAAGCGAAAACTGTGAAAATTAATTTTTTTTCACTTTAAAAAGCTTAAGAGATTAAGTAGCGCAGGCAAAAGCTTTCTTCCGAAAAAACTTAAATTTGTTTATGATTCATCTGCGCTAGTTGTGATTTATCTTTGCCGTAGTAGAGAAATGGTACTGTTGTTTTTCTGTTTGTTTTAATGAAAATTATTGTTACATCAATCTTAATTTTGCACGGCCTCTTGCTATCAAATTGCTACTTCGCGTTAGAGATCACCTTATTCTTAGTTGTTTTATTTTCTGAAGCTAGCAGATATTTGAAATGCTCGTCATTATCACCGTTTATCGTTATCATTATTCATCATTGTCATTTCTCATTAGCCAATATTGATACAAATTTTTTGAGTTAATCTTGGCTTGGTCATATTATACTGTTAAATTTATTATTTGTTTACTAATAAGCCATCGAATAAGCCGATCATTCAGAGAAGTGTTCAGGTTATTTCACTTAGATTGAGAAGTCGAATCTTCTAGTCGTTTTCGAATAATATGGGACACTTCAACTGACTCACCATTATTCCGAACAGTATAATGGTAAGAAGTGTTGTTTATGAAAATTGTTAGAGTTAAAAAAGCTAATAAAACAACATTTTTAAATTGCCGCATTTGCTCTGTTACGGAGTATACGTAAGTAATTGTTTGATCTCGGCCACTCCAGTCAGGACTATAACATATATAGATAAACATGAAATTTTTGCATTGTCGCCGATTCCATGATTAATGTACCAAATTTGACTTGAATCTGTCAATCAAGTCTACATGAGCAGGTTAATCACATGAGCAGAAGTTTTTTTTTTTTTTTTTTTTTTTTTTTT
>NC_052122.1:484127-526695 GCF_012273895.1 Zerene cesonia | reverse complement strand
AGCTGAAAGCCTATTTGCATTATTGGAATGAATATCAATATTAATATCACCTATAATAGATATATTCTGGTGATTTTTTAGAAGTGAATCTTATTAGATAAAAACGTGTTAAAAAAAGACAAAAACAGGAGGCATGTTTACATTATTGACCAGTCCGATTATCAAGAATCACTATAATTTGTATCTATTTGGAAGGTTCTGGAAAATTAAAAGTATAGTCTACACCAGAAATTTATATACACTACTCTTCTTGTTCGCACGTTGTCAAAGAATAATTTTGTTTGAGATGAAAATTTCGGGTTTGTTTCTTTAATTATAATATGGATGGACAACTGTAAATGTAAAGATGAAGTATGTGTTGTTGCGAAATACAATATGAACAATGGAAATAATCAATTCTTTGAATACACTTTTAATCTAGCATTAGCGTCGCCGTCGGCTATGCGAAAATATCGTGTTTTTAATTATCTATATTTATCGCCATTGGCTCGTCAAATCATCTGATCACGTGTTTGTCTAATTAAACACGGTTTAATTAATTACAGATTCAATACTTTAAATAACAAATAACTATTTTAAATGAAAGTGAAAATAAAATTAAACTGTACCTACTCAAGCGATCTTAAGGTAATAAATTAATTAATCTTTAATTTGCCATAATTTTAGTGTAGTTATCATAATATACGACTGAAATATGGCCAAGAAAAATTAAAAGGGAAAAGTGGGGAGATTATTATAATTAGGTCAAGATTCATTTTAAAATCCAAAGCGAAGTGTAGTTTTTAAGACACAGATACCGTGGAATTTAGTTTAGTTTTTAAAATGTAAATATGCGTTAACTGTTCAACGTATTACATTTTTTAAACTATGTGTGTTTAAAATGAGTTTGCATAATTTAAAAGGATAATTTAGGCGTCTATTTTAGGTTTATTATGTAATCGAATGGATTTAAATTTAAATTTTTAGTTCCGATAGTTATATTTTAAGAAACGGTCTTAATTAAATTAGTTCTCGAACTTTTGGCATATTAAATATTGATATTGTTTTTCACCCCGAAATCTGAAAGAGTTGGTACAGACTGCTTTTAAACTTACGATTCGATGCCGCAGTACGAGAGATTATTGCGATATTTTCAAAATCCGCGGCTCACAGTTTCCGAGGGATACAAGTTTTTATCGCGACCGTCCCCAGCGGCGTGTGTTTGTTTACTGAATGTGTCTTCCTACGTACAAAGCGCATGCGTAAAAAACGTATCCCCATAGAATTAGAGCCCAATTTAATTAATTTAATTGTTAAGTGATCGTTTAGTTCATGTTAGCGGTGACCTTCTGTGCCGGTATTTCGCGGACACTGGGTATTAATTTAATAACACCGGCAGCGGCTTCCTTTGTACCTACTGGTTATTTTTTGTTCTTACTAAGCGAGCTTGTTTGCCTTTTGTGTGTTAAGAACCTATAGACTTACATATTTGAAGATAACTATTACAAAACCTTTTATGAATAGATCTACAGCAAAAGTCATGGCTTTTCTGAAAAAAGAAGCTGTTTAAAAACATTTAGCAAAAATTATTACTTTTGAACAAAACTTGAACCGACATCAAATCAGTCGAAAGCGACAAATAAATTAAAATAATCACAATAAACACTCAAAAATACAGATGAACCCCTTCCTTCTCCTTTTGAAAGTCGGTTAAAAAAGTGTATGCAATTTAGCTTGTGGAAAATACTGAGTCGTAAGTAAGAACCATATAGCAGAGGTGTCGTTTAACTATAATACTGAGTTTCCTTCAAGAAATAACATCTAGACCCAGCAGCAAAAGGTAATATTTCGTTCGGATGCTGGACAGTAAACTGCGCAGTTTGAGGAGCTCTTTGAATATATTTATTTTTGGTATGTAGAGAAACAGATGTTGTTAAGACAAGAATTCTAGCGATTTAAAAAGTGCCTACAGTTGAGACATTTAAAAATTTCCAATCTTTTCTATTCTTTAAGAAATTCTGATCTATAAAGCATTTCAAGTCTTTAAAAATATACAAAGTCCCGAAGGTTGTTTAATTATTGCAAAAATGCGTAGAAAAATCTTAAAATCTTCTAATCTTTTTGAAATAAATTCAATTGCGTCTATTAGAATATTCTGCGGCTAATTCATTCTAACCATAGTTTGGGCGTGCAAATATTAAAATCGAAAATTAAATTAACAATAATGTGATAGAAGGCATACAACTTTTCCTGCAGGTAATTACATATTTTATTTAAAACACAATTCGTGATTGATCATGCAATACATATATAATATATTATATTGTAATACTGCATACAAGAAAACTAAGTAATTTGTTATTTATAAAGATAATAATATATCCTGAATCTTCACTTAATAATGATAGATCTTTATATAAAAATATATTATAAGAATACACTACGCTACTTTTTCTCTTTTTTTTTCTTTTTCCTTTATGGCAACTCAGATCCCACTACTGAAGGATTCTGCCTCATGTCAAGTTCATTGGTATGAATCGTATACTATACTGATGAAAAGTAAATGATGAGATAATTAGTTTTCTGTTAACTAATTTCCCACAGAGCTCTGTATAACTTGACAACAAATAATACCTTTAGACAACACGAAACGTCACAAGAGCATATCATATGACAATTTGTAAATGTTAAAATTGATAAATTTTAATAGAATATTCACACATGATGCAGAGATAAGTAAACAAAATAAAACTAAGAATAAATAGAGATACAATATTATTGGTTAATTTTATTCGTCCCAAAATGGAACATTTAATCTCAGATAACTTATGTGTTACAATTCATTGATTAGTTATATTATTTTGATAGTTTAATTCATAGTTACGAAAAAATGTACAAAATACGCAATTTTCTTAGGAAATGTTTACTAAAATTTCCTATATTTCTTTTTTTCGGTGCTTTATACGGTTTTCTATAATGTTTTATATTCAAGATATTCATATTCATTTATATAATAATCAAATAAAAATGTGTACTTAATTTTTAAATTATGAAAAACCGATCAAAACTGGGTCATAATTTATGGATTTCAAATGACATCTTGACCAAGCAAATTTTACTAATATGTATATTTCAAGAAAATTTTCTTAATAATGTATTTTTTATTAATACTATATTTATTCAGTGCATAGTGTTCGTATTTAATCTATGTCATTCAGTGAACATAAAGCCTTATATTGATATAAAAATATAATAAGAAACAAAAATACAGACAAAAACACAAATATATCCGCTTTGTAATTTTAGTTTAGATACGTTTTCTTCTACCCAATCCAGGCATACTAGAGTGTGGTGCATAATGTAATCCAAGGGGGATTTGCTACCCTATCATTCCCACGTCGAATAATACAGGCAGGCAGACTAATTCAGGTCTAGATTATTGTATCAAGTCGGTATTGTTATCATGCGTCTTCTGATTGAATGGACAGCTGTATAGCTATCATACAGTGTAAATTATATTGACGTTGCAGTCGGCCTTCTATCTGCTATCCATATTGATTGTATATATGGGGTAGTAGCTCTGTCTATTTCTTCTTCACGCCTAAAGCACTTAACCGATTTGGATGAAATTTCGTAGCATAATAGCTTGAGAAATGAGAAAGGATATCGTACAGGTCTTAGTCAGAAATCCCACGGGAATGGAAATGCGGGATTTTCATTGACTACACGAAACTTTATTGTTATAAATGCGAAATAGTTGTCTGTTTGTTAGGTTTTTAGGGTAAATAGATTGAGATAAATTTGTGTCTGTGAAATCTTAGCGTCCTCTATCAACAAAAGAAGAAAATTATAATACTTCATTTTTCTTCATTTGAGGAAGAGATACTATGCATGTAGTTATTAAATAGATACTTGTGGACATTGCCTGTCTTCTCCCGGTTAAACGTGACTAGTATCGAATTCAAATTGATGAGAATAGTGCTTATAAAATTTAATTATTCATTTAATTTTTTGTTTTATCAATATGTTTTAATAATATAACTGGTATTCCTTCCCAAGTCTAAATTGTGCGAACATATGACATATACAGCATTAACGAAACTTACGAAACCTCAACACCTCTTGGTGCAACGTCAAAAATTTAATTACAAAATTGATATCGGGGACGAATGCCTTGAACTTGAAGAACCAGGGAACAACTTTTATATCTCGGACTACATCTAACTAATTTGAAAGCAGGGAGCTTCATAAAACTTCGCTGACACTCCTTGTTTATAACTAGTTTGATTCCGGAATTGTTTTAGTTTGTCGATGACGTTTTTATAAGCGATTACGTTTTATGGTACGTAAACGTTGGCCAGGAGTTGAGACAGCGTTTTTGAATAGGAAAAGAGGGAAATTTATGGCATCCTCTTGACTAAGTGAAGATTCATAGATTTTATAAGTAACTAACTTACTGTTAGTTATCAGTTTAGTACAGGCAACTAGATGATCTGTCATCTTAGTTCAAAGCCACTTTAAAGACAATTTCTTGATTCCTGTTTTACAATATCAAATATCTCCTAAGTATTCTTAAGTTTTTAAGTCATCGTTGGCTATGGAGCAATAGAGAGATATCAAGAAGATTGCATCATTTCAGATATACAAATAATATCAATTATAATTTGAAGGTAAAAGGAAGGAAGCAGCAGGTAATCATTATGAAAAAAGTTAAAAATGTAATTTGATACCTACTCACGCTCTGTCAACAAAAAAGTCTTGTTCTGAGTAGACCAGCGCAGATAGCGTAGAAAGTTGTAAAAAACATAAAAAAATTAACAGTGGAAAGTAAATTCATTGGAAAACGGCGAGAGTATAAAAAAAGAATAAAAATGAGATGGGAAGTGGGAGGAGGGAGGTTTTAGAGCAAGTAACTGATTTTCTCGAATTTCCGCAAAGTTTACCTGAAAAAAATTCACAAACAAAGTCGTAGCTAATATACAGATGTACAACTTTTGGTCTTTAAACTTTTTCCACATGTAATTTTGTAGATCTAATGTTGAACTTATATCGACTCAGTCTCATTTTCTTTCGTAAAATCACGGCATGATACATAATTTTATTTGGATGACCTAAAAAAACACAAGCATAATCATAGCAATTTTTTGTAAGTGCAGATTACGGCGCTTTTTCGATATCGAATCAAAATAAAGAGTGGTTACGATTTCCTGTTTATACTATGCAATAAACAAAGACAAACAAATATTTATTTACAAGCAAGAACATACTAACAACTCACAAAAAGGAAACCAAACGCAGAACATGTCAACGCGTAAATTGATCATGTTCGTGGAATTATATGTATTTTATTACAATAAAAACAACATTTAAAAACGAATGATTTATCCATTAATCGTAATTTATATCTTTAGCAATATAACAAGAACTAATTTTTATAACTTCTCATTATACCTAGAGAACTCTTGTTACATTTAACGAGAACAATGTAAAACTTGCTGGCTAAGTATTGTTTATTTATTAATAGAACCGATTCTATTGTTTAAAATTGCAATATTTCCCTTTTAACGTGGAAAAATGTAATCAACTGAAACAATTATTTATTCAACTAGGTTTCTTTTAAAAGCTCTTTTGCATAGATTTTTTGCCACTCTTCCCTGTGGTACATTATGATTTTATGAAAGACTGTTGACGAGAGGTACGTTAAAATATTATTTGAGGCGTCAATCATGTCCAAATATGAGCACTTTTGATGCAGAACTTTGGGTTTTAAAAGAAAATAAGGGCCTTCCGCGCGCCCTATATGGAAGTGTGGAACCAACTACCTAATAATGCATCAACCAGTCTCCGTTAGTAACATGTAATGCACCTGTAATTGTAGCTGTCTACGAAAAGGTATTCAATTATTGCGCGGTCTAATTCTGTTTTTAATCGGTTAACTGTGATTTTATCGTACTGATTCACTTTAAATAATATATTTTTAAATTTTGAGACTTTATCGTTTCTCTACTTTAAATAATACACGTATACGGCCTTATAATTCATCGTAGTATACAATCATATAATAAATATAATTTGTAGTCAAAACAAATAAATAAAGACATAACATTTATGTAAGTTTATAGTTTTAGCATTTATTCGTCTATAAGTTAATGAAAATTTTTAATGATAAATTAAAAAGTGAGTTCAAAAATATTTGTTTCAAGAACCCCTTATGCCTCAAAACGCACGAAAAAAACACCACCTAAAAGTTTTAATAAAATACCAATATAAAATAATGTCCTTCTACTACATTTTAAAAACAATTTAAATTCATATGTATCCACTTGCTTGATCGTGGAAATACATGAAGAAGTGGGTTATGAGGCAGATGATATACATATGTTTCACTGATCGATTTCCTTTATGGATAACTAGATGATCAGCCTTCTGTGAGATCTTTGTGATGTGATTGATGGCAGATGCCAAACCGAGACCTATTATTTTTAAGCGTCCCCACAGGGAATCGAACCCAGGACCCCTTAGTAACAACGAATCACCAAACAAGCTTCAATTTAGTCAGCACTGGCTTTGTCCGTGATACGTGTATATCCTACGTCACACAGAGAAGATGCAGTCTTCTTATGGTGAAAGAATTGTTGAAATACGTAATTGGTGTTATACCTTTACGATTTTATCAAATCGATAGAAGGACTTGAATATCTTGTAATAACAATAATCTGTTAAAATGCAGTAAGTCATGCAACAATTTCTATAGAAATTACCTAAATAACCTTTCGATACATAAACATGAATTAATATTACATGTAAATAATATATGATATTTTAAACAACAACTTCATATGTTCAAATTCGAGTTGATGCACAACGCTGAATATAAATAACTTATTTACAAATTTTTATATATTTGCTTTTACCATCAGTATGTGTGTCTTATTTACGAACTCTGGAAGCAAGTATTTATTAAAGGTACACCAATAGTAAACACACCGAGGCACACCTATCCCTCTGTAGATAGATTCCCAATACTTTTCCGAGGTAAAATTCTGTGTGACTGCGTTTTCTGACAGCTAGTTCTAGCAATTTCCCACAGATGGCGGTAATACATTTATTAGTTTCAACAAGGTAATGCAAGTATATTTGTGAACTTTATTTAGTCTGTAGTGTAGTGAAAATTTTTGTGTTATGATTGTAATTAATGATTGTTTGGTTTTGTAATCTGTATACTTGATAATTTTTCTTAAGTATATTTAAGTAAAGTTCTGTTTCACTCTATTGAGTATTGGAGAGTTAATTCGTGACGTTTCACAGATAATATCAATGAGAGTAAATTGCTTAAACTTAGTGGAGCCAAGTAGCACCGTCCCATTAGTACATATTAGATAATGTATGAGCGCAGAACCTAGGTATCCTAAGTTTGATTCTCGGAGGGGAACAGCAAAGAAAGTCTCGCTCGAGGCAGGGTTATGAGGTCTCAGATTCTTAACCTTAAAGAAAATCGATCAGTGAAACAGAAATAAGTCTGCATCAGATCCATAACTTACAAGAGAAGCCACGACACATACGTATGTTACCATAATTTTAATAAAGTATTTCACAATAGTAAATTTGTCAAATGAATACGCGCCTCGACGTGTTAAGTTAGACATATTTACACAAAGCTCAGATAGATGTCGCCACCAACGCCCTCCAGTAATTGGGAACTATTTGAAAACTAAATACTTCCTTACATTAACGCCTCGCATTGCGGGTTAATTTAATGTTACGCGTTATTTTAAGCCTTCGTGCGTTTATATAAAGTTAAAAAGTAAGTGTGCAAGAGGAATCTTGTATATAGGTTGAAAGATTTATTAATATAATTCTTTTAAAGTAAAAATATTTCTCATATTAATTAGATAATAGCTCCCAAAGAATGGTCAGTATTTATTTCTGTTTGTCTATTTTTATGTGCGTCGATCAGTATAAACTACTGAGCAATTTGATAAAATTTTGTATGGATATAGATCAACTTATGAGCTGTGTTTTATTAGAAAAAAAGGGGATGACTATCGTGTAACCCGGGGAAAAAAATATTCGACCCTGTAATAAAATGTCATTCGTTCTTAGCACAGATTTTCGAAAAGGCATATTGCTAAAATAAATTGTTGTTGAGATATAAGCATTTTCGTTTCTACGTACTACCACGCGAACGAGGCCGCGGGCGAAAAGCTATTTAATAAGAATAGCTATTTCTAGTCTTGTTGAAATAATCTCAATATAGATGAATTTCAAGATTCTAGGTTTTCAGTTAAAGAGAGTAATGTTTTCAGTCAATTAAATAAAATCGATTCGGCAGTAAGTGACATATCCTGAACTGTAATTAAGACCGGTGTCCTGACTAAAATGTTAAATCAAAAAAATTTGTAGAACTTATTAACTACCACAAATCAGAAATCGAATCTAACTTTATTCTTCTGATCAATACTTTCAAGTAACCCCATAAAAATCTATTGTAAAACTCTCAACTAGGTAATCACTACACCTAATTATTTTTAACAGAGCAGTATCCACTTTATTGCATTTGAATAAAATTATGTAAACAACTGGTATGTAAAGCTTATGTTTTTCTTGTAGTACTTCTGCATTTTTTTAATTTTGTATCAAACAATGCGTGCTTTCCCAGAAGGTACACCGTTTATTTACACTTTAAGATTACCAACTCGTATTAACTGTAACTTCTACTACTCACCAGGGAAAACAGATTCAGCGAGCACTCGAAACTTTTGGAAAAGGAGTTTTTATTAAAGATGGACGAAGTCACGTGTGTTAATTATAAATAAGTATAATATAAATTGCGTCAATTGACAGATCTCTAAAACAGAATTCCAGTTACTGATAATTGAGATAATATTCGCGTCGATCTTTACAGAGACTATTCGAACAACAGCGTTTATTTGTTTATTTATGCAAGTTAAATGAATCAAAATGTTATATATATAGTAATAGGTATATTCTAATCATGCTATACGTAAAATGTGTGTGGTTGTTTATAAATTTCGAGCTTTAGTGAACGAAAGGTGGAAAAGAGAACCATTATTCGATATTTAAGTATATCACTAATTAATAATCATTTTATTGGCCTCTAAAAATAATATGTTTCACAAAAAACCCCTCGGACAGTACCCACAGGCCGCAATACTGTTCCTGTGACACACCAAAAATTCCTCTCTCCATAGAGCATACACAGTGTACAGTCACGAGAAAAAATGACGTTCGTTGATTGAATTGCATACGATGTTTTTGATTCGCAACTGGGCCAAAATCGAATATTGACCACACGTCGATGCCAGATGAAGAGTTTTGGTATTGTGTTCGTTTTTGTTTCACGGCACCCACGAAAAGTTAATTAACACCCACGAATGACCAGCGCCATTTGGTAATCGAATCCGAATCTGAATGCTGCGATTGGTTTTTCATATCACACAATGTAGTGTTCAAAACTGTCATCAATTCTTTCATAATTAACATCTGCTAGCCGCTTTCGGTATGCACCAATGATAATATAGCTAACTAGACTTTCGCCCTCGGCTTCGCCCGCGTGGGCTTCGGTCATAGAGTCGAGATAAGCAACTACTCCATACCATGTCGCGCGATATAACCGAAGCAAAGACTATTGCATCTGGACTATTTGTTAAAATTGGTTAAGTGGTTTAGGTGTGAAAGAATGTTACGTGATTATTTGATTGACAAAAAGGAAATTCCATACAAACTTTCATACCCTTTTTCAACCCCTTCTAACATTTTTTTTGCTTTAAAATGTCAAAATTAATCAAAATTGGTTTGACAATAACGAACTTTCATAGAACATTTCATCCCTTATTTTTACCCCTTCTACCTTTTTTTTCGCAATCAAAAGTATCCTTTGTCTTTTTCCAAGTTCAGTTCTATCTTCCTACCAAATTTCATTATATACGATTTAGCAGTTTAGGCCTGAAATCGTAATAGACAGATATACAAAGTGACTTTCGCATTTATAATATTAGTAGGGATTCGTAGGGTACTCGGTAAAAATAAACTAACGAAACATTTTCAAATATGGCAATTACGTAGTTTTGGTAATTTTATATCAATGTGAGATTCCTATGCACCCTTGGGTTATCTTATACATCGAGAGCAATATTCCAACTAGCGGACCAAGAAATCCAATCTAATCTCTTCTTAAAACAGAACCGATCAAAACCATATAATATCTTATCCTTTAGCCATTATGGCACGCTAAACTTTAATAGCAATCTTCTCCAAAGGTGTACTAACTTCCCTTATGGTAGCTTGACCTAATTCGAAGTATAACTCGACTAACGCTCAGTTTCAATAATACACTACCTACTAGCTATACAAATGAGACTGCTACGACAAAAATATAACTGGTTTAAAAATTCACATCTAACTACAACCCTTGCCGTCATGACGGAACGACCACATTAAAAAGAACACTTTAAAGGTGCTTACGTTCAAATATGCATACTGCCTTCGATATTATAAACGCATCAGCGTACACAATAATTGATGTACAAACTATCGCTTTGAAAGCAAGCTGAAAATTAAACCGAAAGCAAATGTCTGGCTTATATTGATACTCAATTACTAGGCACCTTTGATGCTTTCGTTTGACGTCTCTCTGACCAGCGATTGCTGAAGGCTAAAGCCTGTATAATGAGTAACAGCTAACTGCCAACTGCTAAATATGGCAAATTCTATATTATTTTCAAGAAATAAATGTGTTAAGAGCTGGTTTTTGTGCAATTAAATAGTTGAATTGGTTGGGGTATTTCTATTCATAAACCACTCAGTCTCCTCGGACAATATCATGAAGTGAGCAATGGGAAATTTTAGGCAACAATGTATTTGGCTGTAACTGTTTTATAATAACAGCTTTTTTTATCCATACCTACCTGACCTATTCAGATATGACGGCTTAAATATAGGGAATTCCTTTGCTTACTACTTTGTAGGGAGTAATAAATCTGATCGAGCAGGATAAAGGAGACTGACTGCTTACTATTGACCAATTGAATTTATTTATGCGGATATATTATATTCAGTAAAATGTAGTAGTGTGGCAGTAATTAGTAAGGGCACCTTTATCTACGTTTCCCTATTCTCTAACCGAACTGCAGTTAAACCTAGATACGTACGCACAGTAATATTATTCATTCTTTGTAACGCTACTACGCCTGTTTCATTCTGGCATAAAACCAACGATGGTCGCAAAATCAAATAACCAATAGAGCCTTTTATGTAAATGGTATTACAAAGTATTAAAAATCAAAGTTTTTCAATGAAAAAAAGGCAATGGATGCACAATATCAAATCCAGAGCTCTATTTAGTTCCGATTCAAGCCCTGGTGTAATAGCATCGTGCACAATGAACACTTTTGATGGCTCGTAATAGGCTTATGGCGTAGATTTTGCTGTGCAATTACTCGAACAAATGGTTGAATGGAATTCAGAACCATGTATATTGAATGCACGGAAAAACACACTTAAATGGTATTTCAAATACAAATCATCCAATCAGTTCTCGCACTTACGAACAAAATCATAAATCCCGATAACACGTATGTTACAATTAAATTAAAGTGTCTGTAACTTATTTTTTAGCCTAATGGTTAAATTTAAACAAAATTTAACATTCTATAGAAGTATAGGAGAAGGACTTAGATAGTAATATAACATTCATAACCTTTAGTTTTGTGGAACAGAGAGCAATTATTGCGTGATATCATAATACGCATAGTAGCGAAGTTGAGAGCAAAATGCTATTTAATAACACGAACGTGATCCAAATGTAACAGTGGATATTCTACACATAATGCAAGATACAATCGAAGTGGCAAACTGTGCATGCTAAATCTGTCAGTTTGAATAGCGCAAATTATGGATTTAGCAGCTATTGGACCAGTGTTTAATCGCTGATTACATTGTTATCCTGGGGTATTGTTATAATTGCAAGTATAAATTTGTTTGTTTTTTTTTATTTTTTGACATATTTTTCGACCGTACGTCCTATTTACCTGACATATATAATACAGTCTACGCTTATCCGTCGATTTTTTCTTATACCGCCGAAGTTTCTCTATCTTAAAATCCTTCTTTTGGCAATAATAAACACAAAAAAGAACTACACGGTCACGCGTGATACCATGAGAAATAGGAATTCAATTTTATATATTAAGATTTTGTTTGATCGAATTTATATTTACGTGTATGTAGTAAGATCTCAGTTGATTTCTAAGAAGCAATCGACGAGCTCTGGCTCCTCAAACGCACTATATATGGTGTTACGTTAATTTTATAACTATTAACCGACTTATTAAAATATGAGTTTTCCACATTATTTTGCTTTAATCATGCAGCGCACGACATGCAAGGATTTAAGATTAATATACAAATAGTCGTGTACACACGGTTAATTGCAAATTCTTGGAATGAATAATATTATAATGTAATAACAAATAAATATAAACACAAAGTGTGTTTAAATTTTTGGAGCGAGAGATTTGATTGAAGCTAGAGAGTGGACAAGGGCTACTCTTTACTCAGCTGAAATAACTCTCCGTAGAAATTTCCTTTGACTAAACACTTTTTCTTTACTCCTCTTTTCTTTGGATGGATAACTAGTTATTACGAGTAAATAAATCTCTTCGCAAATGCCTAGTATGGTGTACCTAGCAGGTTATGTTAAGAAAGGTCTTCTATAATAATGTATAAGATATTGCATACAAACGTATACTTAAGTAATTCATTTAATAATTAAATCGTGTTTCATATTCTATTTTATTTCTTTAGATCTAAATCATTTTGTAATATTATATACGTAATAATATATGTTCATAATTCAACAATCTTACAATATCTCCTTATTCTTCTTTCTTTCTTAATAGCTTCACCCAATGGTCCCTCCATTACGCCACCGTCCAGTGTAAGTCAATAATCTCATATTTGAACGCATTAACAATATTTCTCTTTTTGAGTAGTCATGTAAAAGAACACACCTCAGTTGAAGTTACAAAGATTTTAAGACGCCAATTGAGCTTGAAAGAAAATAATTTTTTGTACAAGTGTTACAACTATATCTTCGTTTTATTTCTATTAAGACAATCGTATATTATAGTTGCAAGTTACGGCATACTCAAACAGAAAAATTTATGAATGTAATTGTTGAAGATATTATGCGTTTGTCATGGTCCATTGCCGATGTTTTCTATTTATATTTAAAGAATGGAAATAAAATGAAAATTTTAGGGGATTTTTTTATTATTCTTTAATCAAAGGTTAAAATCTGTGGAATGTATGATGAACGATAATAAAGTGCATAATTTACCAATTAATTGTCTTCATAAATTACCAAAATACGTTCTTATATTGAACTCAAAAAAAAAAACAATATTCATTGAAAATACAGTATATAAAAAATAATGAAATTGACATAAAACATCTTAACACTATTTATCTGTCTAGACCGAACTATCTTGATGACAGACATTGTGTTTTCAGGACATAAATTCAACAAGTAACAAGGTCAAAATGGTAAATATAAATACTCCGCAATGCGGTCGAGAACTAAGCATATTTTTTATATATTCATTATATGTGGAAGCGAATTTAAGTTCATTATAAATACAAGCTTATAAGGCAGTCGATAAAAGCATATTTGTATTAAAAATAAAACGCTGCACACAACAGTTCACTTTAATTGGATGAATAATCTGACTTATGGTATAATGAATCCAGCATCCATGATAATCTCACTTATGTGATAATGCATGTTGAATTTCGTTTGTAGCTCGATCGATATTAAACTTCATAATATAATATAAGAAAGCACCACATACTAATATAAAACCAGTATGATCAAAAACGATTCCTTAGTAAGTGCAAATACACCAATCACTAAACAGACGCATTGAAATATCATGACGTAATAACACAGAAAAAGTCACTTGAATGAATAAATATGAAATGATCCATTGTCCCTGCAGCCTTCGTGCGACACTGGTAGCGATGGAGATACAACAAGTGAAGTACATAGTAACAGAATTGCCCTCCCTGGTAATGACAAGGCCTTCGCAATAACCTTCATGCAATATAATATTCGGTTTAGTTTTGTACAAGGGCGTGTGATCGGTGCTCAGGCGACGCTATAAAGAACATCTTAGACACAGTTTTTATTTGATCACTTAGGTGTATCGGACAGAAAGTCATCAGATTTTGTCTATTTAATTGTACGTAATTGGCGACGAATAGAACTAAGAGACTAAGAGACTTATTTTTAAAAGTGTATTAGATTGACTAGATTTAAATTTTTCAGGCGTTAGTCAGTGATATGAATAACGTAATTGCGAAGTTTTGTGTCTAATGCAGGAATGCGATTCGTAATAATACCGCAGGCGCTACTTATTCATAAAAAAACAGGTTTAAACACAATATAGTGTCAAACCAAACATACAAATCTAATCTCTAGTTTTCCGTTTTCATATTATTACAAACTTTAACACTGGCATAAAACGTGAAAGCGGACGTTCTTAACTTTTCTTCAAACATTAGTTTAATACTAACTTTGTCACCAGCATATGTTGGAAGTATTGCCAATGCCTACAGTTTTTACCGTTTACTTCTTTCTTCTTATCTTGAGACATCACTTGTTTTGTATTACTTTTCCATTTTTATACAAATGTTTATCACAGATAACTCTTTACAGTCAGCGAATGAATCATGAGTGTCTATATACTATATCTATAATACGAATCTAAAGGCATGTCTTTGAGCTAAATCACAATAAAATTTAAGCTTTAGCACACGCTTGAACGCACTAATGCATACATATACATAGAAAAAAACTCAAAAGACAAAGAAATACGAAAGCCTATCATAAAATCATCTAATGTGTCTCAATATACATTGTTGATTAAAACAATTTGAATTTGAAAGCAAAACCATTTAACATATTCTGTTCAAAACATTTTTCGTGCACAATTTATAAATTCAATAAGAAACTGTCGTTGCCATGTTATGCTTTCATTAAGCTCTTGTCACAGCCAATCAAGTAATAATTTTCGCACTTCACGCCTCACAGGCTTTCAACTCAAAAGGCTTATGAGGAAATATCAAGCTGGAGCCGACTCGCCATGTTTTCAGTCACACATTGTATTTTCAAAGAGGTGTTAATATCAAATACTGTAACTGACTACAAAGGAGTTATTAAAAATTAACCTTTCGTGTAATATTTTTTATTCTCGTGATACTGGTTCGCGTTTGTACTTTATAAGCTAAAAAATGTAATATTCAATTAGAAGCTAAGAATACGAAATCCATTCAGAATCAATCTAATAGTATTATAATGTACCGATTTGCTAAACAAACAATTTAATAATATCATTTCATTTATATGCAACTCAATTGTTAACAAAATGTTATACGTAAAATAATATTCCTTTAATAACTATGAAATAATAGTGTCACTTTTCTATTTGATGTTTGTTAAATATAATTAATTGATTCCATCTCTCTGATGTGCGCGAGTATGATATAACAATGTGGTTACCCCTGACAGCGGTAACATCGAATCCAATGATTATCCAATTTATATTAAATCTATAATTATATGCGAGTCTGTCGGAAGCATAGCTCGATTTAAAATTATAAATCAAAATCTTTATATATATAATAGAAAGTGGTGTAAGTTACACTATTTATAACTCAAGAACGGATTAAGCGATTTGGCTGAAAATTTGTACAGAGCTTGCAGAGACCAGGAGACGGACGTAGGAAGGTTTTTATCCCAGAAATCCCTCGGAAAAGGAAACATGTGAGGAAAATCAGGGTTTATCATTCCTGCGACTACGCGGGCAAAGAAGTGGGCGGAAAGCTAGTAATTGACAAAAAAACCCATCATAAAAAATTTAAGTTAAACTCCAAAATGGTTGAAATACAGTCTATAAGTTAATGGCCGTGGTTTTACTTGCAGGTGAACAGACGGACTGCTAATAATGTGTCATTACAACATAGACATAATTCCTGTGAGAGCTAATAATAAAATATAGGTGTATGTTTTGTATGTATGTATGTGTGTGAACGTATAGTAATGGGTCTGTTTGATGCAGTTGCATTTGAAAAGTATTTTACTGATAGATTTTCTGACGTGTCAGTACAGGCTCAGGAAATTACGTCCTTTGAAATAACTTCTTTCTTATTTTGGTAGTTACGAGAAATAATGTATTTTATAATAATGATTATCATACCTATGTATTTTTTTATGTTATTGCATTATACACATACATGTATGAGAACCACGTTGTGTTGTTTTATATATATTTTATACATATTTGAAGTATTTGTTAAATATACATTATAACATTTCTATCAGTATTTGATTAATAACTAGCTCCGCCCCGTGGTTTCAACCGCGTAAGTCCGTATCCCGTAGAAAGATCGGGATAAAAAGTTATGTTATCTAATGTTATAAATTCGAAAGTTTGTATGGACGTGTGTGTTTGTTACTCTTTCACGCAAAAACTACTGAACCGATTGAAATGAAATTTGGTACGTAGATAGCTGGACAACTGGAATAACATATAAGCACTTTTTATTCCGAAATCCTTACGGGATACGTACATACGCGGGTGAAACCGCGGGGCACAGCTAGTATTTTCATAATACGAACCGAATATCAGTAAACATTTACTCAACGTGTGTCTCTTTTACTCAAACCACGAATCGTGCATGACAGATAGAGAAAAAATCCTGTAATCATTTAGGTCCGTAACAATGTAATAAACTTTTTATATCTTGAATTCTAAAGTAGAATATTGCGTGATCTCGCTACTTTACTTTATATTTTAATGACAAGAACTCCCTTTTACTGCATTTCTAGCTTCTTTGACTCATAATTGAGTGTTTCCTGATTAACAGTAAAATAAGCTTCTAATTGCCAACCCGCACTTGGCCCCAGTGAGCTGGATTCTAGCCTAAACCATCATAGGAGGCCTGTGTCCCAGCATTGGTCCTTGAGGCCTGTGTCATACATGGGCTGATGATGATGATGTGAAGAGATGAGAATGCTTTTTAAGTAAAGTCCCATTATCCCCATCCATACCCCATATGGGGCAGATCACATACACATATATTTCAATCATCGATTTTCTTTATATTCACTGCCAACTGCCAGATCTGCCAGATCGAGACAGTTTTTTTGTGTATCCTCACCGGGAATCAAACCCAGGACCCCTCGGTTCTACGCTCACTTATTAACCATACTTTATATATAGTGGCCAAGGAAACGGTCGATATTTGCCATTTGTAAATAATCCAAAACTATTTTATAACGTTTATCGTTACGTTGTGGAAATTTCTAGAATATTTATTAACGATTTAAATTAATAAGCGTTTTATTATTTCGCTAGTGTTAAGCTACGTACGCTACGAAGATCAACGGTGCCGCTTTCGTAGCCATTTAATGGAGCTTGCAATCTAATAAATTTCAGCGTATCCGTATTTTATAATAATATTTAAGTTCGCATGCGTTTTATAGTGCTACCATCTTTGGAAAATCTCCTTTCAAATAAAAAAAATCATCTTAATGTTAACATCATCCACAACTTCACACTATTACACACAATTTCATATAAAAAAATGTGTTCTAAAAACAATACGATTTGTTTTAAATCAGTTAAAAACAATCTTATTATAGCAAACTCTCAACGCGGAAAGTTTCGATCAGATAAGACGGTTTGTTTGATTATGTATTATTATTATATTAATATTATCTGTTACCTGTAAAGAAGCTCAAATTTAAGGCTCGTAGTCTGTAATTTTTTAATTTTCTTACAACAATTTATCCATCCTATCTATGGGTATAAGCTCCTTATATAGATATTCTGTAAAAAATTAAATGAATCTTCACAAAAATCACAATTTATTACAAAATCCTTCCTTATATCTCACAGTTGTATAAGTCTGTACATACACGTTACACTAAAATATCGATGCCGCCAAATTTCCCCGTCTAAAATCGCTAAACTCATAAAGTTCTCACCTCACATTTTGCATGCGTGCTTCACCCCCACTGCAATTTCTAGCCCATGGCAGATACAAAACTCGATGAAGCCATTAACCCATGAAAACTGCTGGCGGCCCGCCAAGCGCCTCTCGGTGCTAACAAGATTGTAATCATATTTCGCACGTAGACCGTGATAATGAACTTGCCCTATCGACTGTACACGCATCGAAGTCATTTAAATTGCGATCGAATTTTTCGAATATTCACTTGAAAATTTTCCGCTTCCACCCATAGAGTACAGTCGCGATGGGAATCAATAGTTAAAATTTTTAACAATAAAATCGCTTTCGCGTTTATATTATTGGTAGGATGTATGCTATTTTCCAAAGCGCCTACGCAGAAAGACGTAAAAGTCTTAATCTGGAGAACAAATATCCTATAATTCATTGTTTAGAGTAAAATAAGTTTGACTGGAACACACCTTTATCCCCGCCGTACTGGACCATGGATAAGGTACATCCCCGATTGTCCGACGTACCGCAAAACTAATACGTAATATCATATATTCTATGTAGCATTATAAATCGCATAATCATCTATATATTATGTTTTCATACAAACGAGCAATCAGATACGTAGTTGGAAGTTTTTATACAGATAACGCGATTGATTTTTTTATTAAATTTAGACGTAATATAAATTAGTTCTAGATATATTGGTGTGGGCTGTACCAAAATTTGATAACATGACTGTAATTGCCCTAACGTGTTAGCTAAAATATCAGCGATTTGGTTCAACGGTTTTACCGACTACGCGTTATAATGTTAACCATTCCGACACACATAAATCGAGGGTTTTGCTGATATATTAACATTGGACATTTGTAAGTTTTAGTTGGAGATTTAAAGGCTCAAAGTTCAATGGAGTAAACGATGTGTATATTAATCTCTAAAGTTTAATATAGTTTTTAAAAATTATCATCAACAGTAGCAGTTGCAGCATTAATTTTTATGTAAGTGAAGTGAATAATGTTAAATAAAAGATGTGAAATAAACTACAACAAAAAAGATAACTAATCTATACATTCGGAAATGAAGCATTATAAAGGAAGCCCACAACAAGTGTCTTAATCCTTCCTACTAATATTATAAATGCGAAAGTTTGTAAGAATGTGTGTATGTTTTTGTTGCTCTTTCAAAAACTACTGAACCTATTGCAATGAAATTTGGTACGTAGATAGCTGGACAACTGGAATAACATACAGGCAATACCGACTTAAGCGGGTGAAACCGCGGAGCGCAGCTAGTGTTAAATAAAAGAGGTGGAATAGACTATTCAAAAAAAGATAATTAATCTATACATTCGGATATGAAGCAATATAAATGAAGCCAACAACAAGTGTCTTAATATTAATATAAATTAAAGAATGCTTCCTATTTTTGGGATCATCGACGATTTAAAACATTTTTAACGATTGATTTCATGAAACTCCAGTTACTCGCCCAACGCTAGCGTAGTCAAAGAAAATTCCTATGGAAATGAGACCACCGCGGTAAACAGTATAAGTAGCTTATCTGAAGCTTCCTAACTATCTGCAAACACAAAAATCATTACATAAAATCTCTCCACTGCGACGTATAAGAATGGCAAACAAGCAAACACACTCTCGCATTTATTTTCATATTATTACAATGCTGTGGCTGAGTAATATTTAAAAATATTAGGAATATAAATTATTAGGATAATTAATCGAAATAAAAACTATCCTATATCTTAAGTTGGACCAAATTACACATAAAAGGTCAAATTTCATCAAAATCGGTTGAATTGGTGAAGAGTTCATTGGGAATATACAGCATGACACAGGATTTTTATATGTATTAAATATAACACAATGCATAATGACAAATGAGGATGTTATAAAATGTTTTCACAAGTAGGTACTTTTAGGTCGTACTGTGTAGTATAATTATGTATTTCATTAGATGATAATAGATGGACCAAAAGGATAAATTACAGAACTTGATTTATTAGAGAGATAACCATACATCGTAATGCCAACGTAATAAACTTGGAACACAGAATTTCAAACGTATTAAGTAATTGAGCGAACGGCTGTCCCAATCCATTTTCTCTCATTAATCATTTGAGACCAAATCATTGACACAAATTTAGTACTATCATCTTAGATTGAAGCCATTAACTACAGACCGACTTTTAACTAACAATCAAACGTTTATTTAATTAATCAGTTCATGAAAGTGCAAAAAAATACCAATGTCCCTTGATAGAGAGGTACCACTCCGGATCCTACAATGAGACCAAATGCAATTTGAAATTTCTTAATAAACATACAAAAAAGGAGCACAAATCTCTCCAAGCTATCTAGTTATAAATCCAGAAACAAAATACAATTCAATGGGAAACCTTCGTTTTACGAAACGTGGATTGAAAATAATCACGAAATAAAAATGCTAATACCAAAAACAGACTCTGTTTTTGTTATTAACATTTTTATTTCAGCGGTTTAATAAACACAATTAAACTATAGGCTACAAAGACCAGACAATTGTTTTTCAGACACGAAGACGCAATGATATAAACGAAAGCTCTACACATAAGGGTCATTTTCGCATAATGAATATTAGTGTATTTTATGCCGCAAGAACACCATCATAAGATGAGGCAACAGGTTGTTATGTGATTGATTTCTCATACGTGCTCAGTTTTGGGTGCAATCCAATTAATGGTTAACATCTGGTTATTTCTGAAAAAAACCTCAAACCGTTTATTTATAAACCGTCTAAAAATAGTATCAAGGATTGATTAATCAGTTCAAGTTCAAAATGATGAATAAAATGAACTATATAAATGAGTTCAAAAGTTCTATAGTAAAAGAGCTTCATTTAAAGCGCTTTCAATAAATATTTCAATGCAACTTATCTCGTACATTTCTATAATAATTTACTTGAACATAATTTAATGTATAATTATTTAATGTTTTATTTAATGTTCAACTGAATTATCTTCAGATGCTGCAAACACATTTTGTGTGTTATTAAAGAATACACACCTAAACTTCTTTATAGATTCTATCAAATTTATTGATATATTATCTAGAAATTAAACTCGTGTCAGTTACACCATAGGTCGAGGACAGCTTAAAAGATTATCATAGTTTTCAGTTCGTTAGTTTACGCTTGAATTAAAATATTAACTTCATAAACTTCTACAAAAAATGCTGACTTGGGCAGCTATAGGCAATCTGCTACATGGATGAAAAATTAGAACAACAGACTAAGACAGGCACTAAATTATATCTACATTTCCGCCCAGTATTAGCAGTGGGATATAGAAATTTCGCAGAGAATTGCTAACATCGGGTCCATATTTCATTATGAACGGTATACAAAGTTCAGTAATAGCTTCAGGTTAGAGCTCATGCCAGAAGCCTTCACAAATGTGCCAAGTAGGCCAGCACTTTCCCCTCAGGCGGTAATATCTGTTGCTTACTTAATATATGACAAAAGCCAATGTTTATGAGGTTTTTTAAACTGCCCCGTTCAATATTTGTTGTGTAAACTTTTTGCAGAGGTGAATGCTATTTTTGTGAGGTTTTATTGCGTTGCTCTTTTGAATATGATGGTCGAAAACTGTTTTTGCGAAGATTATTCACAATTTATAAACCATTCCGGCAGTCTGTTATTACATTTTTGTATGCCGGGTTTCAGGTTTCGAGGTTATCTGGGTTTACAAACTATTTTAAGGATAGATCTGTTATTAATAAAATAATAACTGTTATATGACATATTAATATGTAAACTTTTTGCATTGCATAACAAAAAAGTTTTCTCTTAAAAGAAAGCGGTGAGTTATATAATAGATATATATGTTGTTATAATAGAATATATAAATAGTCATTATCCCAGTCCCATCTACCGCGCACCTGACTGGTTCAAATAATATATTTACATCAATACTAATTACTCATATTAAATTTCGCAACAAAGTGTTAAAGAGATATCCATATAAACATTTACAACATAAATGAACAAAACATACTAAATTGCTAAGAAATCAATGACACAAATGCAGCGATAGTAACACAAACTTAAATAAAATCATTCTCAAAATATTAATCACATTCTAGATTCGACGGGGCACACAATAAACAGCAAATGATCTTGCGAAGTAGCAATTCGAAGCACTTTAGTCTTCTAGCATATACTTAAGTTCTAATATAGGTACTAATTCTTTTGTTACACGTTTGATCTATACGTATAAGCTGAAGAGTTTGTTTGCTTGATCGCGCCAATCGCAGGAACTAGTATGCGGATTTAAAATTACACATATCTGTATGTACACAGTCCACAGTAGTGTAGCTACAAATGTGTTTTATTGAAAAGGATGCTATCAATTATGTATTCTATAATTTTATTACTACCAGTAATCATTAGACACTCATAGAATTATTTGAGTTTTTGCTAATCATGTTAAATGCAATTTGAACGTTTTTGAAGAACGTATGTGAAAACGTTTCTTATCACGAATTACGTATGATTTAACTATAAAAACGAATGATCACCGATATGCCGATAGCAGGTTTGGTTAATCATGGATTTATTCGCAGTTCTTGCTTTCATCAACTTGAAGTAACTTTCGCATAAGTAATATCGCAATTAATGTCACAAATTGCAAAATTAACTTTCAGCAATTTTGTGATACTTTCGCAAAATAATGTTCGCTAAAGTTACGTATTATATCTATTTATTTCTATATTCATTTAAAAAGTTTGTATAGGAGTGTAAAGGAATATATTCTTTATCGTCATCATCATACGAGTGATGATATATTTCAATAATTATAATTATTTCAAGTAAAAATGTAACCGCCGTCAAATTGTCAGAACTATACCAAATAAAAATCAAACCACTCGGAAAACTCCAACTTTCAAATAAAAAGTCATCAAAATCGATCCACCCTGTCAAAAGTAACATAACAAACCCATAACGAAATGGCAGTCGAATCCTCCTCTTCCTCCTTTTTTGAAGTCGGATGAAAAATAAGTTTCTATGTAGTTTATATTTCGATGCTCATACATTTTATACATGAATAATAAATATAATAAATCTTTTTTTTTTGGGAAATTCGTTCGTGGAAAAATTTTGCAATATGATATTAAAAAGGTGCGTTTTATAACATATTTCCATGTATACCCAGTTGCAATATAACGTATTTGAAAGTCTTTATTGCCTTTACCTGTTTCACAACAAATTGATCAATTTAAATGACAGCGCCACTACGAAAAACGAAGCATTAATAACGGAATACATTATTCACGGATGCAGCAGAAATTTTCGCTTAAGAAAATTCCTGTGTACAGGACCTAGATCCAAATCTTATAAATGAAATTTAGAGCGGTTGTGAGGTGAGAAAATAGCTCGATTTCACACAGTAATGTTAAAGGGATTGCCTTACAACAATCCAGTTAGGCACTTGTCGTGCCTCTTTTATTTTTAAACCTTCCATACTTTATTACCATTCATAGTTCTGTGTTTAATTGCAAATTCGCGAACAGTATGTGTGTTTTTTCTTCCTTTAAACGTTCTCTATACGAATGTGTTTTCATTTTTTAGTTTGATACTGGATAACTCCGTTCAGCATGACCGTTTAATTGATTCATTTAAATTGATGTGTTATTGCTTTTTGTGTGTGTTACTTGTCATAAAATAGAAAAAGTTTCGTAGTTTTATAAATAGTACATTATGACTTTTACTATTTCATTTAATAATATGAATATAGCCACATTATTCTATGCTATTAGGAAGCAATAGATTATAATTGTCTCGATATTTTAAGTTTCAGTTTGACTGACAAAATTTTCTAAACAAAGAGAGTTAAGTTGAAGCAGTAGCATACTATGTATAAGATAATGTATTTTCATATTTGTAATTAGTCATACTTTTAACAAGCAGTAGTTTTATTTGAAATACACGATACTCATAACTTATAAAGAGCAAGCGAATAAAATATTTGGGCGGCCGCCAGATCAATTCTAAACGAATTCTGTTTTGTTATACTTTATTCGATACAAGGGACACTTTTTGTTTTTCTTTTGTTAATTTATTGTTGGTTATTTCCAATGATTGGCCGAAAATAGACATTTGATGTAGCTGATATAGAATTTATAATCCCACTAGTCCTACTTATACCTGTTATAAATGCGAAAGTTTGTGAGAATGGATGTATGTGTATGTATGTTTGTTACTCTTTCACGCAGAAACTACTAAACCGATTGCAATGAAATTTGGTACGTAGATAGTTGGACAATTGGAAGAACATATTGGTAACATTTATCCTGATATTCCTATGGAATACAGACTTACGCGGGTGAAACCGCGGGGCGCAGCTAGAAGTTTATAAATCCATTATTATATTAATTTAATATGGAACAATATCAACAATTTGTATTTATACTGTGTAACAGTATTCACATAATGAATACAGGTTCAAAAGACGTACATAACTTTATTTTATTGTAACTAACTTTCATCCGCGGCTTTGCCCGCTCTAACTTCCTCTAAAACCTCTCTAACTTCCTATAAAATCCTAAAAAATAACTCCGTTGCGACTTTAAAGAAAGACAAACACACTTGCACGTATAACATTTACTTAGGATTTGCTACTTGTAATGTTAATTTAAGAAGACGTAAACAATTTTTTTTGCTTTCAAAGAAATAAAATATCAAGCTCAGTCTGGATGAAACCGGGGCGAACAGTTAGTTCATAAATAAGGAAAATGTTTCGCTTATTCCGAAGCACAGCAGTCAATGATACGTTAAGGATATTTTATATTTAGCTAGAGGAAACCAAATGAGCACATTGGAATGATAAGCGTAAGTATCATAAAATGAAGTATGCTTCTTATTATCATAGACTAGCCAGCGACCGCGAGTTCGCTTCGAGACCGACGAGACCTTCGCCCGTTTAGCATTAGAGTTGATTATTAGTTTAGTACTTACATCACTCAATGCAGATGCTTTTTAATAATTATTTCTTAGTATACTTGTGAATGGAATATTCAGAATCTAGTTTAAACTCCTTAAAAGTTGATAAGATTTTAACGTGCGTAAATTACTGGTTTCAAATAAGTACACGCTCAAAATAACTTCACTATTAATTCAATTTAAACCAGCTTTCGACCTGGATTTTTCTCTTTGCGGTTCGGACCTTGGATTTAATATGTTAAATGCTAATAACAAAAATAAACTCTGTTCTGTTTAAAACCATACGATGCTTTTATACGAAGTGTATTTCTGTGTGCATCGGATTTTCTTTTGGGAGTTATCTGACCATAAAATGTTTGCCTAGGGAGTTAAATATATAGGGTTATATATAGGCAGATGTTCAAGACACGCCGTATTTTCTAAAATTCCTGTTTCAAAACCTATTTCTTTAATCGCAGGATTTAGAACACAATTATTTTATATGCCAGTAGAATTCTCATGTGATAAGATTTTTGCTTTGTCGTTATGTACGGTTAGCAAAAAACATCTGTATGGTGATGCAGTCACGCGCCACTGATGCACCTATCATATTTGGTGACGTATTGTTGTGATCAATGTCAAACGTTACGCGCTTGTATCGGCTTAGTCATAAGCGGATAAAGCATAATAAGCCTTGCATGATTTCAGAGTATATAAGCCGCGTGTGTGTATTTAAAAAGGTCATGAAATCTATTTTGTCCCATATTTTTCTTGGCAGCAGTAGTAAATGATAGAATATCTAAGGGGCGAGCACGAAAACATTCAACTTCGTAGCGTGATCAAACGAGACTTACGCTACATTTACGGTGTAAGACGTTAGGTGGTAGCGCGAAACACATTCTATCGAGCATCTATCGACCCGATAAGATTACGTTAGTGATGTCATTCAACGTCAGTAAGTTCAAAATTGCAATACAAAACTCTGGATAACGAAACGACGTTGAAGATAGTTTTCGTGCTGGTTTCTGATGTGACGTTACATCATTTATGCTTGGAGGTTACGTAATTTTTTATAATAACCACTGACAAAATATATCAATCCATATTTCAACCCTTTTCAACAAATGTAATAGATTGGTCCCTGATTTAAATATTTTCTTTCCACAACAACATTAATAGTAAAGCAACAAAATCATAGTACACAATAAAAACAAACAAAACTAAAAGTAAAAAAAAAGAAAACATGAAACGATAAACTTATACTAATTTCATATATTGTGAGTGCACAACGCTAGCGAAAGGCACGGGCCGCAGAAACCTGATTTGATAAAATGAAATAATTTACGAAAGTAATTTAACATTCTGTAAATAGCAATATGCTAAATTCCATTAACACTTATTCCACGAAGAAGCTCTCAACGATAACAAATAACACACTTATATAACATTGATTTAAATCTACTTAATTAAAAACTGTTAAAACTAAAATGTTGTTTTTATCTTTTATTACAGGTGGCTTGTGATTTAAATGGTAACGTTTGAAGAGCAATTGGAGCAAACGCAGTTAACATGTAAAATTATTTTTTAATGTGTGTTTAATGTTGAATAGCATACCTTCTATATTACAGCTTTTATAAGTTTCGTCTTCATTAATAAATGAATCATTCGTTGCTAGTAAAATACTAGCATATGTTTCCAGGTTTTACCCTAATTCGACATTCGACGAAGGTCAGCTAACAGTTTGTTTAGTCGTTTCACGAAATTGTTAAGTTAGTAAAAAGATTGATTGAGAATTTGTGCGCACCTGGTTAAAACACTTATTAATTTGAAGTACAAACAAACAGTTTAACGTATTTTTTTCTAATGATGTCACCCAAAAAAATAGACCTTACAGAAAGCCAAAGATTACTCTTTGTAAGAATAAACTTAAGGTAGCTGATGTGAGGGATGTATGACTTATGAGTTGTTAGTACTGGGATAGACGCGAGCGAACCCGCGGGCGTAAAACTAGCACGGGATATGACTCAAAGGCGCTTCTGAAAGTCCAGTTGCCAGAATAAATATTTGTCTCTCCTTGCGAGTGTAATGACCAGTACAAAAGAGGATTACATGTGATATTACCTGGTTCGGACTGCAGTTTCATTTTACAAATAGGTAGAAACGTGCTATTTTCAATGTGTAGCAATGGGCTAGAAATGTTTGTAACGATTCTTATTACATATAAGGATAATTTAATAAATTAGTATAAAATAGTATATAAATCTTTCGGTTATATGCTGATAATAGGTTATCGATCGTTATTGTTTGCAGTATGCATATGTATATAATATTTAAGCGTAAATAAGAAAAACCCCAGGGCCCATTTTGTGTTATCAGCTATCTAGAATTTGAAATTTGTCAATGTATATAGTGTTTTAATAATCGAGCTTGTTCAGTAAATACTCACAGTGAAAGAGTTGTGAAATAAATGGACATTTTGTGCATGTAAAAGCGTCTATCGAAAAATGCATTTTTGAAATCGGTCCGTCCGTTTGAGAGCTAGGATGCCACAGACAGACATCGACATCCAGCAAATTACATTGTAATGATAATAGTGAAAAATCCGTATGAGATTTTTAGAATTTTCAAAATACGTTTTACCTTTACATCATTTTAAAGTCATACTTGAACATGCCTTCGGTAGTTAGTGGTAAGGTTTTCGTTGAAACCTGCACCTTCAGTGATTCGAATCTTCCTTCATCATTAATACAGCTAAAGAATGGAATTTCCCTCCCCGCCACTATTTTTCCTATCCAATACAACCTGGAGCTCTTCAAAACCAGGGTGAATAGGCATCTTCTAGGTAGACGTGCACTCGCGTAGACCGCATCTCCACTTCCCATCGGGTGGGATTGTGGTCAAACGTCTGCCTATCGATTATAGAAAAAAAAAAAAAAAAAAAAAAAAAAAAAAAAAAAGTGACCGTGATTGTCACGGTCACTGAAGGTGCAGGTCACTGCTGAAGTACACTGTACTGACTGTATATAAATACTAGCTGCACCCCGCGGTTTCACCCGCGTAAGTCCGTATCCCGTATGAATATCGGGATAAAAAGTTGCCTATATGTTATTCCAGTTATCCAGCTATCTACGTACCAAATTTCATTGCAATCGGTTCAGTAGTTTTTGCGTGAAAAGCAACAAACGCACACACATCCTTACAAACTTTCGCATTTATAATATTAGTAGGATTCACCGGTCCCGGCTTTTCCTTAGCTAGCATCTGACGTCAGATGGTGTGAAAAATAAAAATAGAAAATAAATTATCACGAGGCGGGATTCGAACCCGCATCATTTTGCGTCTCGTTCCCATGGGACTTTCCGGGATTTGAGTGCTATAAAACTAAAAGTTAAGTTCAAATTTTTTATATTATTTAAATGGTATTTAGACTTAATTTTTAATGCCATGTGATAATAATATAATGGGATTTACTTGACTTTGTTAATAGTATCACAACAGATGACTTCCAGAAAGCCCTAGAATAGTCTAAACCCACGAATGATAAAACAGTCATAACACTAAAACCACGTTTAAAAAGAAATCAGAAAATGTTAGAAGAGAAATTCAGTCTATCGTTTAATACTCCAGAAATATAATTACATTTAAACCGTAATTGTGTTCATTTCACTATTATTTTACTGTGATAATTTATTATAGCTTTTTATAAAACCTCGCTCATTTCTCTTTGTGCCCATGTGTTGTTTAGTTTTTACCAGATTAGTATTCTTTCAGAAGATGTAATCTTTGAGTTAATTTTATGTTTATTTAATTACAATGGAAGCCTTTTCCTGTAAATGGTATTTCAATTCATTTTAAAAATTAAAAATTTAAATTTAAAAGATTATTCTTTTAGATTTAACAAATAAAGATTCTCAATTCGATTGTATTTTAGGTTTGTTGCCTCAAAAAGTTCGACTGGGTCAATGGATTATGTTATGTATTTGAGTGAAAAGAAATTATTTCTGTCATATATTGATATATCCTACTATCCTACTAATATTATAAAGGTGAAAATCTGTAAGGATGTGTGTGTGTGTGTTTGTTGCTCTTTCACGCAAAAACTACTGAACCGATTGCAATGAAATTTGGTACGTAGATAGCTGGACAACTGGTATAACATATAGGCCACTTTTTATCCCAATATTCCTACAGGATACGGACTTACGCGGGTGAAACCGCGCGGCGCAGCTAATATATATATATATATCATTGAGGTGAACTAGAAATACTAGTTTCGAATCCCATTGGAGACCAATAACAGATACTAAATTCTGTCCCCAATAAATGTAAAACTATCCATGCATATCTAGTTCTAACGAGATATCAGTTAACGAGTTCCAAGATATACTCTTCTATATAAAAAGTTATGCAACATCCGTATAAAATTTTCACTGGTGAATGACCTTGCAGAAGCGAACAGCTGGCAACCTGCCGCAAGATTCCTGTTTACAAATCAGTTTGCTGACCTTTCGCTGCACCTGGTTAGTATTTACAACAGGCATCTAAAACATCATCTGCTTGGAAAATAAGCCTCAAAAATTCGAATTTGTTTGTAGATATATTTAAGATACCGTTTGAAATAAAATTATCCGGAATTACACGTTAAAATAATAAACTACTTTTTATTAAGCATAGGCAATATAACAACTAAACGCTATATCGTCCCCAAACTCATTACCGAAGTTATAAGATCAATCTGTAGATGTCAGATGATCAATCAGCACTGTAGTTTAAGCCTGGGTTACCATGCCGTCATAAAGCAGTACTACTTTCAGTGTACAAAGGTCTCTGTTACTTCCCACACTAAAATGCTGAGCGATAACTGATACGAATCAGTTTTAAGAAATTAATTTGTAATATCCACGTATTAGTAATAATAAAGTGAAATGAGCAAAATCAAAACTAATATATATCCACAATCCACATAGCCCTATTTAACCAAATCAAATAATAAACGCAATCTGTTTAATTTACAAATAGGCAACCGGTGTGTAAACGTTGTCAACAAACTATCCCCACATATTGCATCCTGTTACATGTATAATACTGCTGTGAAATGCAGAATATCATTTCGTGTTGGTTAAGTACGTAGCAACTAGCAGAGAGTAAATATGCCGCAACAATCATTATTTACACTGTGGTCGTGCTAAAGGTTTAATCCAACGGGCCTTTTAGGACTGAATAACTAGGAAATGTTTTTTTCAAATTTTAATAGTGTGTTTGAAGATTGATTTATGATTTTGACAAATTTTTCAGTTTATGTACCAGATTTTGTTAAAAAAGTTGATGGATGTAATATCAACGAATCCTACATATCAATGAGAAGGTACGTTTATTTGTTTTATTATTTTGCTCCCGTAACTAATCAAACTTGATTCGGATGAAATGCTTTATACCAAGGGAGCAAGAGAGATAGTGTTTTAAAAACACCACAGCTCACCATATACATTATAGGAACGGATAGCTATAATTGAATTCCATGTTCATAGCGGCTTGGCTTGGCTTATGTCTTGTAATCTTAGTTAAATTATAACTACATAACTAAATCTTATATTAATTATATAACAGACAATCACAAGAAAAGCATTGAAGTATTTAAACCAACCCAAGAGCTTAGATCTATAAAAAAGCGGAAAAGACAAGTATTGTGGCCGGCTGAAAATCAACGCCATCTTTTCTCACAGATAAAAGGTTAATATAAAAGCATTCAAAATTATTTCCATACATTTTAGTTTAGTATTTATACGCGCATGCCCGTCTGACGTAGCAAGCGCATGAACACAGAAAAACCGCGAACGGTGCAAAATGTTTGAACAGACGAACTGTTTTTCACAGCTTATGAAATGCGATACGATCCCTGTGCACTGAAACGTAATTAATTGCCACGTGCTCTCAAATGGAAATTATGTTTTTCGTGTTCAAAGGAAATTTTGTTTTACATAACACTCGATGGCTGCGCTTTTATTGTTCTTGGTAACGGAATTGCTCGCAAATGAATGTGGGAAGGTGACGCTGTTTCGTGAAATATTTACTTTTCGATTCGTGTTGTCAAAGGTTAAAATTGGATACATTTCTGATAGTAGCTTTAACATACGTACGTATTTTAATTGGATTTTTTATGTCATAGCGGGCAACTGAGCTACCAGCGCCCTTGAATATTCGCATTGAAGCGGTAAGGGACAAGGAAAGGATTGATGACTGAAAAGAAGGAATGTACTGGGAAGGAAACGGGCCAATCAGACAAAAGAATAGTAAAGGTACGATTAATGATCTCCAGTATTCTCAATCATCACTAAATAAGTGTTATTAATATCATAACGCACCGCCGACCGCCTCCTTGGTACAGTGGTTAACGCGTGAGCGTAGAACCGAGGGGTCCTAGGTACGATTCCCGTTGGGGACGCACAAAAAAAAAATGTCTCGGTCTGGCAGGACACAGAAGGCCGATCACCTACTTGTCCCTAAAGAAAATCGATCAGTGAAACGGATGTACATCATCTGCCCTATACCCCACTGGGGGACACGGGACTTCACTTTTAATATCATAACAAAAACACCAGTAAATTCTTAAGGGTAGAGAAGCACCGCGGCACAAGCGTGACCCAATTTATTTCAAAGTATTTGTAGACCAGTGCAATTTTTTTCATCTATCATCCAAATTGAAAACATATCTCTAGATAATTAACTCAGATGAGTTGGACAAAAAATAGCTTTATTAAAAATATACGAAACACATTCTATACTGAAATTATTGAGTTCCAATAACAAGTAATTAGTACAGAGTTCATATTGTTTTAACGTTTCAGTATTCTGCGTACACCTATTAAAGCTGATTAAATGTTGCAGGTATAATTCCTTTGTATCAGACATTTTGAAGGAATTTCACAGAAAGTTATTGCTTGGAAATTGTATTCACAATATCCTTAAATACTGCTTAATGATTCCGCGTATTGCATCGCCACCGATGTTACAGTTTAAATGCAATTCTGTACTGTCATCATTTTAATTTACTTGTATGTCGTGACTATTTTTATTTATTTTTTATTTCACATTCCTAGTAAAACAATTATTTCGTATTTTTGTGTGGTATTAATATTTCTCATAAAATATTAGATGAAAGCGATAGGGCTTAAAGTAAAGTACGAAGTTTTTCTAGATTTGGACCCAACTTTCAAAATTTGCTTTATACCTAAATATATTCGATTATTAACTTAATCGACACAATATGATAATGTATCATGAAAGTCCATAATTCCTATTCTTGCTTCGTTAGAAATATAGTGCATTAGCGAATGAGTTTTAATTTAATGCATTCAAAGCAAATCTACATATTACTTATATATTCTATTAACAAAAGGATAAAAAACAAGTCGATTATCAACTGCAGATTGTATGCATGTCATGTTTGTCGAATCTTAGCCATGGCCGCCTGCCAAGGTGGAGTATTACGAAAACATCTAATGATAAGCGGATTTCGGTCTGCATCTAGGAACGCCAAATGAAATATTTTCCGCCACCGAACGTAGCATTTTTCTCTTATTTCGTACATATTTGTCCCGCGCGGACGTTAGGTGTTTTAAAAACAAAGTGCTTTTTACAACAAAGTGCTATTTAAACCCTGCTTAGAATATAAAAGTTGTGATTATTTGAAACTGGATATGCGAGCTTTTCGTTTGTTATAGGAATGAAAATTTTTAATTGATATAGCAATAGGATTCGTAATGTGGGAACTAGACAACACACATACACGTGCACGGGCTGTGAGGGTATATAGAGAGATAATAATAATTGAGTAACTGACATCTCTTTCTGTCCTTGAAAACACCAGAATTGTAGGACAGCTGAACGGATTACAAAAGGGTTAACTTTGTTGGATTTGCGTATTGTCACATATCTAAATAAGTATTAAAATGTTTAAAGACTTTATAACAAACAGTTTCATGTGTACTGCTGTTTATTCCTTTTAAGCGGGAGGAGGGATATCTGGGAGGAACCAGGCCGGATCACAAATAATGATTTTCTATTCTAATTTACGTATATATGGCTCTATCCAAATTTAAAACCTTTTGTATATTCCTGATAATTTTTTATTCTACTTATTTTAAGTATATTTCGAAACAAAAACAAACGTCAAGAAATTCTATAGAATTATTGATTATTGTATCTTAAGTGACCATCACAAAGCTTTAATTATTAATTAATCAGCCATTGCAATTTTCATAATTATAAGCAAAATACTAAACTTCAGCTAACTATAACTTTAAGTTAATAGACGAGTTAATTAAGTATCACAGCTTATATTAAATTTTACATACAAAGAGAAGATATTTGCAAACTCATTCCATTCATTATTTAGAGGTCTAGAGTGTGTGACATGAAATTTAAAGAATTTTAGCCCCTACTGGTTAGATAAAGCATTTTGCTGTTTTGTGCACATGTTCCCACTGCAAGGACACACCCCTATGAGGGTTCAGGCCATCTACCACGCTAGCCAAGAGCAGGTTGGCAGATGTCACATGTCGTTGAACTTTAAATTTTTAGACGTTCCCGTTTCCTAGCGATGTTTTCCTTCACCATATTGAGTATAAGTGATGTGGATATTGCGTAGAGAAATTGAAAAATAAATTTATTTACGGCACGCTCGCCTCGTCTCGAACCCTCCCACTTCTGAGTCGGTCCTTACCAAGGATCCACCAATGTTTTTTCTTTAAATCAAATTACAAACATTATTTTAAAATAATAAGCAGAAATTAAATTTAACAAAGTTGTAGTGTATTAAAATATTGGTTATTTCATTTAACTTACTCCACAACAAGATCACTGCAATGAAATTAATGAATTCCCAATATTGTGTATGTAATGAAATAATGGAACGTTCTAATTTCGAATGTCCTATATTCATAAAAAAGTATCCGTTAAAAAAGCTAAAAGCATTTCCGCGTAAATTAAAAATTGCCAGCATCGAAAATGTAATCATTTGTCAATTAAGTCTGGGCCGTGTGTGATGTGAACATAGCGAGCGCACACATGGTCGAAATGCCCAGCGTTTGTGGAATCTGTGCAAAGTTGCCCTTTGAGCGCAAACTGACATAACCAAATAGATTAATGAAAAATCACTTGCTGTAATTTAAAATGAAGTTCATTCTGCTCAGCTGACGCAAGATCGACATGGCATTATAAAATATTGAGAAAATACACAGTATCAAAGATGTTACAGTCTCACGTGAGCTGACGTCTCGCCAATTAGAGTAAAGTATGTGAAACACGAAGCTGTGATACGCGAATGCAGGTTCGCGCAGCAACAAAGGCTCTTATTGTTATAAGATGCAAGGGATGGCATTACACATCTAGCATCGAAGATAAATTATGTTCCGTGAGAAAATTTATTACGTTCCCTGTAAATGTAATATATGTAATACCCTCATATATGATTTAGGTAATGTTTAACTTGCATTTTTGCATTGAAAATGCTTTAACGCATATCCCAGGCCCTCGCTAAAGGGGACATTCCCCACGTATTCTCGGACTTCGACTGCAAGTGTAGACGATTGACTAAACTTTTCTCGGTCCACTGTCTTCAATCAAGCCACTTTAATGAGGCAGGCCATGGAAGCATATATGTTCCCACGAACCATCGCATGGGATGAGACGTGTTCCTTGTTGAATATGAAAACCTTCTATGCATTAGTTCGTACCATATAATAATAAAGATTTGATGAATATTTCAATGGAAAAATGGATTAACAAAAGGATTTCTATTTCCCTTTTCCAGAGATATTAAATAAATCAGTTTTGAAAATATCTTTAAGTAAATGAAATGCAGTTCGAACGAAGCACAATGGAAATGTAATGTAAATGGAACACTGGATCAAATATAATATACTTATAAAATAATAATGAAAGTAGCAATAAGAGATTACTATATGAGAAACTGGTATAAAGCATGGTATTTGTACAAATAACATTTCAATAAATTTGTATGAGTAATATTACAGATAAAACGATTGAATATTAGAAAATTCACTTATATAATATAGGCTTAAATAAATGTTATACAACACATTATATAGACGTCAATAAAAATAGCGTTATTAATGTTTGTGTTTCTTTAGGAAATTCAATATTTATATAAATGATAATTAGCTGAAATTATTTGTGAATGTAAAGCGTAGTTAAAAAGCAGTAAATACATAAAAAAATGTTTTGGTGCACGTAAAAAATTTGCAATAAAAATTATCACATTTCAACTGTTGGTTTCTTTCCTAATTACAAGAATGATGGAGTGATAAAAACAGAATAAAATGTTCGAATCACAGTTTTCTAACAAAGATAGACAATTCTGGGAGCAACTACTTTGCAAAGTTACTCTCTACACCCTGATGTATTTACATGAACTTGGCTCAAGACACTTGTCAAGCGTCAACTCAGCTTATTCCTTATTAGGTCGGAATTATTAAAAATCTTCTAGTCTTTCTTTCACCTTTTTTATCTATCATTAAACTCTTTTCACTTAATTAAAATAAAGAACTCCAATATTATTAAGACACAGGGTATTGTTGAGCTAAGCTTATATTTTATGTTTAAAAACAAATAAAAAACATAATGTATACCTATTTAATTTTTATACATTTATTAAGCATATTTACATAATGATTCAATATTTACACATAGGACTCTGGACGTAATTTACAAAAATAGTATAAGAGTAGCTAGCTAGCGAAGAAGGAACCTTAGTAATTATTGACTTTATTAACAAAACATAAATTCACAAAACCGGGTAGCTATCAAAACTATATTAGTACTTCATTGATATTCAATCTTCTAAAAAAAATTAACTAATATTATAATCGGGTAGATGCCTTACATCCAGAACATTTTTAACATAATTTTAAATTTAGATTCATCTTAATCCAATCCGCCAATCAGCGGCGTCAGAGCTCGCTAATATTCTGCTCTGGACGAGAAGAAGTCAAAACTCGATTTTCGTGGACGGCCGCAGTCGACTAACACTATAATATGTAATTCTAACAGTGTTTGTCCACAGCCGTCATAACCGAAAATGAGGTGATGTTGCCGAAGGGGTGCATGATGCAGGAAGCACTGTGTCTGCACTGTCCGATCAATGAACGAAGAATAGAATTTTTCATGTTATCTAGAAGCGACTCTAAACTGCGTTCAACGGATAGGACAGCAATGCAAGCCGCGTTAACATACGTTTTCAGATTCTAAATTAATGAGCATTGTTAAATCAAAAATTGCTTCTTACTTATTCGTAATTATTTACATAATGAGGATAAGGATGATGAAGATGATGATGATGATGATGATGATGATGATAATGATGTGCTTAATTAATACGTTATGGATTCGTAGCAATTTGTTCTAAGAATAAAGTCCTGTCTAGTTGAGTATGGGGGAAACGATGTCACTGTTCGATTTTCTTTATGGACAAAAGGTGTTCTGTTTGCTGCCAGACCGATTGTTTTTGTAGTCTCCGCCAGGAATCGAACCCAGGTTCTACACACACGTGTTAACCACTCGGCTTTTTGTTATACTATCACATACAATTTTGTATTACCAAGCTATCTAAGGCATTTGTAATATAATGATAACCATGTTAATGGGCTCTGGCAGAATCAACCGCGTCATGGGGCAACAGACTCATGGCATATAAAGCTGTGCCTGGACCTTTTCACAGCCATAACACACAAGAGCAACGTAATTTATATTTATAATTATTTCTTTTCATCTTAGATTGTCGTGACTGTGTATATGTTTAATTCTTATTTCCTTCAGTGTTCAGTGTTTTGCCTTTTTTGTTAGTTGTTGTGTGTGTTCTTGTGTGTGAATAAATGTTTGTGTATGTCTATGTCTAATATTTTATGTCACGGTGGCTTACTCCACTGTACATAACACATCCAAGTTGAGTAGATATAATTGCATAACCTGTACATTGTTAACATGTTTTTAAATAATATTGTTACAGTTCAGTTATATATTCAGTAATTAGTTAAATATAAGTACTTAAAACTATACACAACAATACATACACAATTTGTAAAGTTTAAGTTTAAAGTTAAGTATTGTTTGAATTAAGTTATAATTACAAAGAAACATACGAAGGCGAGTATTAGGCGCGATACAGAAGAATATTTAGTTAACGTAATTACAACTTCAATATAATTCTAAATACATACAAGTACAAAGATTAATTAAAATTTTGAGTTATTATTTATGCCTAGAAACAGTAATCGATCAGCCGCTGAATTAAAAGACGAATATTCTATATTATACTGATATCTTCTTGAATCACGATAAGTAAAGCTTACCATAGATCCTTCAAAATGTTTAGTCTTGTCCAACATAGGATACGTGTTTGTCTATTTGTCCCCTTGTGAGCTTACCGTCATCTCTTTGGGCCAGAAATCGAGTGATTCAGTTCGATTGTATATCACGCGAAATCTTGACCAAGAAAGATGTCGGTAACAGTGTGTCTGGACGATTAAACTACTGCTGAAATAGATTTAACATAGAAACGATTGGTCAAATAAAATTTGAGAAATTTTGAAAGAATAGAAAAAATTTGATCACGAGGCAGGATTCGAACCTGCGTTTCTTGCTTAACCGTAGCAACGCCTAGCCTCTAGGCCACCCGTGATCGTGATAAAACTAGAATCAAATAAAATTTGTTATCAAGTTTGTCTATCGCTTAAATATCAGTGGGTTCGCAAGATGCGACGTCTAATAGTGGTGGTTATTTATACAATACCAAAAATATAACAAGCAAGTAAATGTTTATATTTTTTTTTGTTTTGCTTTACACACACATTGCCATATTGGTTAGCATATTCCATATAGAAAGGTCGATTTTCAATTTCGCGGGACTAGTTGTAAAAAAATGTTATTGGAATTTTTACAATTTAATAGCCTCAAATATTTCCCGATTTTTTTAATTTGCGTGTCTGCTGGATAAAAAATATGTAGTACGAAATACCGTTGGACAATATATCCTGATATCTTTCCGGTCGTGTCTGTCATCCTTGGACTGAGAGTAATGGAATTATTATAAAGATGCTGCGCAGCTTGCTACTTTTAATTGACAGTGGCCGCTGTGCCCAACATTTTTATAGCGTGATTTCTAGCTATTGTTATTTATGTGTAAAAGTTGTACAAAAATTTAAGCATTGACTGACCCATCGTTCATGGGGATGAAATAACAGATAAACAGCTCTACGTGCATACCCTCAATTATAAGCGTTTTCTATGTGAATTGTATGTGGATATACTTGCATTACATTAGATATTCATGGGATTTGTTTTCAATTTAGTCCCATTTTTAAAAGCGATTTAAAAATAAACTATATTATAAGCTATCAGTAATAGTCCTAAATAACAATTTACATCGTAAATTTTATTATCATTTACAACGAAACCGACCAATCGCTTGTAGCTAATTCTTGCCGGATTGCTTCTGGGTGCCACTGGGTGCCGCTGGGTGCCGATAGGTGCCGCTCGGTTCGCAGTAACAGCCGCAGTGGGCTAACACTTATACATACAGCATTGGTCCACGGCCGTCGATACTGAGACCGAGATGGTGATTTATTTGCATTTACATAGCACTCGTAATATCTACAAATGCTGCTAGAAATATAGCCATTTTAATCTTCATCCAAAAAAGCAGTGTAACAGTAAATACAATAATAATTTTATGCTAATTTAATGCAATTACACATAAACAAATGATATAGCTGCGTGTGCGCCGTGCGCTGGATCATGGATGGTTGTGAATCTGCCGTCATCTTGATGGTTGTGATATCGAGTAATTTTAATATAATTAACTGTCTACGCGAAAGCACCGCCACCATAATGACAGCAGTATTATAATTGGATGCCTTCGTTAACGATTTAAATAGCAAATATAATGTTAAATTAATTAGATATTGTGAATTAAATGTTAAAAGCAAACTTTAAAAACTTTATATAACTGTCATATAGATCATGAGAAGTACAATTTTTAAATTTGATTTAATTTTAATCGTAATTTTTTGATCTACTTTAATGCTAGTTAGAAATATGAATACAAGCCTATATATAATACAAGTTTATTACAAACCATATTAAATACAAAAACAAATAGTTCTTAAATATTATCATTACTTTGGTAAATTTACGCTTGCCCGTTAATTCTAGAAGAAAAAATATATATTATATAACAAAAAGTTATCGCTATTCTTAATTAGGGCAGGACAAGATGGGCATAAGTCATTTTATCTTTAGTACAAATATCTACATAAATGTATCCTTCCAATGTCTAAAACACTCATTAAAATGCTTATAAAAACAATTCGGAAATTATAACTGTTTTTGTCTATCCTACCAATTCCTGAAACGTCTGGAGCATTTCTACATAATTATTTATACATCGTTTTATGAGCATTTCTAAGAAATACGAGCTTTATGTAAGTCGGCGTATAATCTAAATGACACTAAAATATTGTTTATATTATAAGCCATGTTACAGCCAAAGATGAAAATAATTACTTTGCAAATGTAAGATTGAAGCCTAGGTAAAACTGTACTTACTAATATTAATAAATGGCATGTGATGGATATTAATTACAAATATCTTAATAAAGCCGGTACACAAGCGTTGTTGTCAAATATGAATTAAATATAAATGAATTTCAGGATTAAATAACTAGCAATAAGCCTACTTATATTTATAATTTTATTATTGGTTTTCTCTAACTTGATTCTGTTGCATATTTCGTGTAGAGCCGTTTATCATAAAAATAAATAAAACTATAACAATGTTTAAATTTAATTAAGCCAAGAAAGTCATTTTTTCTCAATTTCGACTATGGCGGCCAATGTCGATTTAAAAAATCCTACTGTTGGGAAGATTATATAAAACAATAAGCGCGTTCCATTATTCTAAGTCCGAAGTTGCGATGCCACTGAGATAGATTAATTTATTAAATTGCAATAACTTATAACATTGCATTAATTCGATCTGAAAATGGTGAAAGAAGACATCATGATGAAGCCGAATTCAAGAATTAAAATTTCGATGACATGTGACATCTGTCCTCATAAGAGAACCGTGTCCGTGCATAGGGAACATAGCGTATGGGCTGGTGAAAGACGGAATCCCTCAGTCGAGCATATCGCTAGAGCATCGAGGCAGACTATAAACTAACGTTACAAAAATGAAATAGAAATAACGCACATATACACAGATAAATTATCTGACCTCACCCAGACTTCATCCATCTAAATTGCCTGCCGCGGATTAAAATAACTTTTTACTCGTTGAAATAAGAAATTGTCCTATTAAACCTGATTTATTGACGAATAAATTTCCCTTCTTCCTTACTCAGCTTCGTCATTTAATATCAAGTGAAGTTATCGAATAGGGAATTAATATAAGCTAAGTATTTATGTTTGATTTATATTTAAATTATTTGAATTGCTGCACACAGGCTAACAAAACAGTGTGTCTGTCTCTCATCTAACGTTAGGCTTCAAATTATGGTGAGGTTTTTTTAATATAGTGTTATTTTTATTGTGTAACATATAAATTTAATTCGTACTTTATATATAATCTTTATCATGCTTAGTTTTCAAATCACTCTAGAGTCTGGTTAAATAAAATGACAAATAACATACTAGCTACCAGTCACAGAACACCTTTCGCGTTATTCACATTATTGTGCGACAGGCCATTTAAACTTTCCTCCCCTGTTGCACCCTTAAAGTTTGGCTTTGGCTACATAAACGCCTTTCACCCCACTCCACATATTAAAATTTATTCAGTGAAAACCTAGCAGCCGGACGGTGTAACTTTCAAATGTCAAAAACGAGCATAAGTATTTTTTTTTTTTATGTCATAGCGGGCAACTGAGCTGGTGGTTCGCCTGATGGTAAGCGATCACCACCGCCCATGAACATTCGCAAAGGTGGCTCTGCGTATGCGCTGCCCGCTTTTATGGGGTAAGTGAAAAGGAAAGGATTAATGACAGGAATGAAGGAATGGACTGGGAAGGGTAAGAACGAAACACAGCAGAAAGCTATTTTGCGCCGGTCTTCTGAGGGGTGTGGTACTTCCCCGGTGCGAGCTGGTCGTGTTTGGTTTTTTAGCGTTCCGAAAATGGAATCCTATCACTATGCTTTCTGTCTGTATGTCTGTCCGTCCGTCACTACACTGTATATCATGATCCTACCTAGGTACGCTGTGGAAATGTAATGTAAAAATGTAGTGTAAAAATGTAAACGGAGAGATGAAGTATTTCCATTCTTATAGACCAACTGCAATAAAACACTGAGGTTAAGCAACGGTTGGCGCGGTCATGAATTGGGTGGTTATAAATTTTTCGCAATTACACAGCTTTATTCAACTCGTTATATATATCTTCGAATGATTATATTTAGTGGCTATTTATTTTAAATTAATAAATCAATACTCTTCTTTTACCGTTTACAGAGCCCAATATTATTATTTGTGTAAATTTCCACATACGTAACAACAGCATAAAGCCGACGATTCGCGGCGGCCATATTTGACCTTGCATTGATGGCTTTCCACCACGAGTCACAAACACGTAACTACTATTAAAATCACGTAATCTACCCGCCTTCGTGTAAAAATTCAGTTTTCATTATTTTAGGATTTAATAGGATTTACAAGGCACCACTTTTATGTGTTGAAACTGTTTCATAATGTAATTATATCGAAATGAAATCTTCACAGAGCATTTCTTGATCCATTTAAATACACGTACCTTATTATCTAATATAAATGTGTTAATTTGTTTAGAGTTTGCTTGTCTTTATCGGCACAACAGAGTGATTTTATGATATGATTTTCATATCTGAAGAGAGATAAATAGTGGCATAGGCTATGTTACTGCGGTTAAATATTTTATTCCCATGGATATTGCCTTTACGAACGTGGGCGAACAGACAGGCGGAGTACCAGTTATTCTCTATTCCATGATACATCTGAAATAATACTGCATCAAAATCATTTCATTGTTATAATAGATCCTTTTGTCTTATCAATTTAAATCCACCCCGAGTCAGAAGTGAAAATTCAAAAACTTTAATAATTTAATATTCAGTACACAAAACAAACACGTCTTCCTATTCACAACAATTGTTTCTCAATTCATAGAACTTTATAGAGAATAAACAAATTCAACACCGATATTGAAATCCTATCGTTCAATTACACGTTTAAACGCAGCATTGTTTTATAAACAAGATCCAATGAAACATAACCTACAGATTTAATTTCCCAGTTTGTACTTTTCAATTCGTAGAAAATCAAACTCCAAGCGTTGAATAGTTAGTACAAATAGCTAGCTAGCTATATTAGAAGCCCGCTTTTACCCGTACCAGGAATGTATTTATGCACAAAGCAAGAAAAGTATCACAGAAATTGTATTATGAAGCTTTATAGACCGGGAGATGGTGACACAAATTACTAGGTCATTTGTACCAGTATGGCGGTTCTTCAGTGGTCTAATTA
>NC_052122.1:480696-483127 GCF_012273895.1 Zerene cesonia | reverse complement strand
ATTAGACCACTGAAGAACCGCCATACTGGTACAAATGACCTAGTAATTTGTGTCACCATCTCCCGGTCTATTAGTATAGTGTGTGACATAAAAATCGGTGTATCATCATTTTTGATGATTTCTCTCTTGTCAATAAGGTCAGTCCCGCACAGAATTTACATTTTTATTACATTTACATCCAATCAAAGTATATAGATAATTTTATAATAATTGGATGGTTGATAATAATTTTCTATATTAATCACGAGACCTATTGTAGTTTAGTACGTTCATCAAAATTTAATCAAAACATGTAACTACTGACATGACGCTTCATTAATAATTCCGAATTTAATTAAATTCAGTAATTTTGATGTTGTGTAAATTAATTTTATATCAATGCACACCTCTTATGCACGTTTATTAATAATCAAAACGTCATGGAAAACATTGATGTTTTATTGAAACATTTGAGTTTCAATATGAATTTATAGAGTTCACAATATTTATGAAGACACAATACAAATTTGTTTGTTAATAAATTCCTATAAATTAGTACTTCGGAAGGCATCATTGTTATTGGGAAATGTGAGCCAACATTTATGCTTATATGCGCGATTACTGTTCATCAACATCAGCCCATATATTATGTTCCCACTGCTGGGACACAGCCCTCCTTCGAGCGTTCAGGCCATAATCCAGCTCACTGGCCAAGTGCGGGTTGGCAGATGTCACATGTCGTCGAATTTTTGGTTCCCCGACATGCCGGTTTCCTCTCAATGTTTTCCATCACCTTTTCGAGCAGTGATGATGTTATCCACATGCACGCTCGCCTGGTCTCGAACCCCGACTTATTGATTTTGAAGTCCGAGGTCCTCACAACTCAGCCACCACTGCTTGATTACTGTTACTGTTTCTTAAATTATACCATGGTCTTTTTTCAATTAGAATGGACATAAACATACCTTGGATTGTATCAGCCAATGTTTAGCTCAAACCCATTGTAAAATAATAAAATAATCAAAAATTCTGTTCTGATTATTTGATTAAGAATTCACTGAAGAATTATACATAAAAAAAAGCATAACATACGCTACCATATGAAAACGTTAGTGTATTGTGAACCAAGCTTACCGCCGCATACCTTTCATACAACGAAACATTAATCTTAACCAAATAGCACATTTCTATGTCACGTGCGAACAGATACACTCGAATATGATTTCTAAAGTCAATAAAGTCGGTTCTACAAAAACGGAAAGTTGTATGAAATTTTCACGCCGTTGAATAAATTGTTCCGGAGTGTAGCGCGACAAATCGTTATTGTGCCACATTCCTAAGGCCGTACTGTAGAAAAGAAAGCCTCCGAATAAAGCAGCGATACTCTTTAATAAAATAGTATGCTAAATGTTAAGCTGCGAACACACTGCAGCGTGGATTGCACGAATTATTTTTAGTACACATATTGTGAAATTTAGTAGTGGAAGATGATAGTGATAGACCTTTAGATGTTTTAAGAAACTTCATGTAAGATGTAAACACAATAGAAGTTAAAAAATCATACTACTTAATGCATTTAAATACGCTTTTTCATAATATCGAATTCGAGGTTGCATGAGGCGACTACGGGGTGATTTTTCAAAAAGTTGGATAAAATTTATCTGTCCAATAAAGTCAAAATGACACTTCTTTGATAATGTTCATTGAGCAATTAGAAAATTATTGAAATGGTTGTTTTATATACAAACGACTTGGAACAACGAACGAACATAAGACCTTTAAAATAGATGTACCGTATTCCACCTTAACACAGCGAGTCGCGAAAAAGACCTCAATAGGTAAAATGCAGTTAAATTATCCAGATAAAAGATAAAGGTTCTACTTTTCCCTGACTCTACTATATCAGGCGAATTAGACGTATTCTACAGGCGCGCGTCATCTGCTACCATTACAAATTTGCACACGCTATTTAACCCATTCGAACTTTATTTCGCAACAAAAAGTATCGTATGTTGTCTGGTTCCTTCTTATTTATCTGTATTTCATCTCTCGTGCAGTGGTTTGGGCGGGAAACGTTAATAAATAGTCATGAATTTATTTATTACGAATTAAATCTACCTATTACCGTGTGTGAAGTCGGTACCTTAATTTCTATAGCTCATAATATTTTCCATTAACAAATTATTGTTTAATTAATCTGTTTTCATGAGATATGAAAACAGATATAGAACTACTTTTGAAATTGCTATTATTGCCATCTACTTTAAAAATAAGCAGGATTAAATTGATTACGTTAATTGCTTTCTTAAGTTAATTCAATGAGGCACGAAGTGCCTTATCCTTTTCCTCGATCTTCCCAGTAATCCATCCTTTATCCCTTTTAAAATTTAGGAGTTGTGCTTTTTTATTTCTTAGTATCAATTCAAAAGTAATAATGCTTAGACATAAATCA
>NC_052122.1:389400-480666 GCF_012273895.1 Zerene cesonia | reverse complement strand
CTAGTAAATATTAAATAATTATTAGATATTCAAAATAAATTTAGATACATTGGTAGCTTTGGTTGGTTGGAAGCCCGCGCTGCGCCACTGCATTAAATAATGTAATATGTACAATGTAAATAAATTTATTTTATGCAATCACAGTACAAACACGATCACCTACTTCAAAATCGTTACCCTTTCAAATCCCTTTAAATCGATATCATCGTGATTCCGATTGAAAATGACTAATCCGTTTACAATGAGAAAATTGCAATTCCGGACAGAGGATTTCAACGGAAGAATTTCACCCGATCTTTAACTAACCTAGAATCTCACAGACTCTTTTAATAGTCTTTGGATATAATTGTGGAGAAAGTTTTTTACGTTTTTAAACTATGAAATGTAGGTTTGCATAATTTTTTTTTTTAAATCATACTGATAATATTCCGCCTGATCATTATATATATTAATATTTTTTTGGAATAAAATCTTATACGAGCTTCAAGAGTTCAGCGGTGCGCTCGCGAAATAAACATTTAATAGTGCAGATACTTGGTTCCTGCAGCTGTACGCTGGTAGTGTGTATAAAATCATCAATAAAGAACAATAGGGAAATGCTTGATCACGGCCTCGCCTGCTGGTGATGTAGTCTATGGTGGAGCGCGCTTCCTTGCTGAACCTTAAACACCGCCAGATCACACGTCATCATACAATAAATGATAATATAGCCTATTTTTAGTACCATCTATGTATTTGATTATATAAAAATATATAAACACGAATGCAATATGCAACGAATTTTTCAATTATTATTTTATTCATACAGCTTCAACGGAATAAAACTGTTATTGTTTTTTTTTCCCTAAAAATCTATCGTGCAAAACATAATATTGTAAAGTCAAATGTATTTTAATATGAAATCTATTGAAATACATCGCTTTGTGAGACGTCTTAGCTGTGAATTCCAAACAATGTTTATTTTGAAATATAATTTTTCTGTGTAGCGGTGTGACATTGCTTTCGAGATTCTTTTACTATTGACTGGTTCGAGAAGATACTTTTTAAACAACTTTTTTTACTTTTGTTTCTTTAGAACTCACTCATTTTTAAGCAGGTTTGGATAATTTTTATTTACTTCGTATTTGAATAACATTCGCAGAGGCTCAGACCTCTGAGAATGCGCTGCCCGCTTTAATTAATAATAATATAGTTCTGCAGTTATGATACCATCGACATTCATGGTAAAACATTTATGCAAATAAATATTAAGGCAAAAGTAATGCTCTCAAATTAGCAGTAATACTTTCACATTACCTCATGCTGAGGTAAGTTTGCATACAAATGTACTGGACTTTAAAAATAACAGGTTATTCAAGTCGTAATATTAAACATAAATTTAGAAATGGGATCGAAATTTATATGATTGAAATGATGCACGATAAGCAAATAATACAAAAGCAAGATTTGCTGTATCTTCTTTTTTTACTGTTCGTTAATATTTCTCCGCTACAATATTCTTTCGAATAAAAAAAGTACTTTGAAAATCAACCTTTAGAAGCGGAGTAATCGGTGATCATACCAACGAAATACTCAGTGAAATACCTTCCTCCTGCGAGAGTGCCCGTCATACACGCTATATGACTTACATGACTCCCTCTCGGATATCAACTCATATCTTTATGAAGCGAAATGTCAGCCACACAATACAAGATTCCTTGCAACCGTTCCTACGTAAGGCCCGGTCTTTTAATAAAATCTGTCCCCGTGTGGGGTATGGGGAATTTAACATTGTGCTTTTGTATATTTTCCATAGGAGCAAGTTTTTTTGTTTGTCTTCTGACTGAGCCTATGATAATTGAACCTATACCATAGGTTTTACCCTCTGCACTATTTAGAGCAGGTCATTAATATACTTTTTTACAGAAGTTGTCACTATTTTTACGTGTTTTTACCATCGATTGGTAAATGAATAAAGAGTAAACTAAAAACAAATCAAGCCGGGAGCTTAGCTGGCTTTACAAATTTTTATTCTAAGCCTTAGTATCGCTTGGCTTTTTAACTTTAATCGAATATTTATCATCCTGTCCGTACAAACGTGGAACTAATGGTAAATTTTGAGAATTTAAATAAAACCTTATTTTTCTTGCACAAAGGTATCATTTCGTTTGCGGATCTTCTGAGGAAAAGTGAACAATGTTGAATAGCTAAACGTTTCGGCAAGTAACTGCTCGCAACCTTTAAAAATAAATTGGTTTCCGTGTCTTAAAATATGTTAAAACACTGTAGTTACTGGAATTGGTTCATCCATAATATCATTAGTGGAAAGTGGAGCAAAATGCACATGACCTCGATGTCATGATTCGATAGTTATCTAAAAAAATATTCGTAATCTGAATAGATGGCGTGTGGTGTCCCTTAGGCACATGAAACCGAAAAAGTAGAAGAAATTCGATTGCGGAGGCGGGATCTCGAGTAGTCGAGAGGTTAGCTTTGCCACGGTTCGGGTTCGGCGAAGGACGCGGGTTCGAACGCGCCTATTTTTTAAATTTTCTATTATTTAAATTATCACATTTATAAAGCATTTGATTGGTATATAACTAAATTTTAATTTATCATTATTCGGAAGAGTGACCTTCCTGCAGGTGACACATTTTCAATCGAACTTAGAACTCAGTTCTACTCATACGTATTACTGTACCAGGGAGGCGGTGAATCACAAGCAACTAAGCTAGCTAAGTTTATATTTAAATGTCGACAATACAACCTTCTATTACTTTTACTTTTATTTATAATCTAACACCTGTTATATTAGTAGGTACAGGTAAGCTACAAGAAGGGGAAAAGTATAATCGATTGCAAATACTTTTTATACTATTTACAGATTTTGTGAAAATTATAAAGAAATATATCCCATTGACCAGTTTACTCAATCTAAAAGATGTGAGCCAATTACGGTCTTATGCAGAGGAGGAACCAAAAATGCTTCCCTCTACGCTTATTGTATAATTCTACGGATATTCGGCAGGGACTCGGAGATTGATTTCATCAATAACTAAGGACAATTGATTTAAAATATTATTTTTTTTATTTCATATTGTATGTATTATTAGACATTAGTTTTAATATGTTCATTAAAATCTATAAATAACTATTTTAAATGAAGTATCATAATATAATCTTAAATGGTAAAAAGTCCATAGAAAAATGTCCATAAAAAAATCCTTTTATTAAAAAATTTAACCAGCGGTTCATAATTTATATTTCAGATATAATGATGTATGAATAAAAAAATATGTAAAAAATGTTTAACAGAATAATACACCACATCGAGGATATCTGTTGGTTATTGTTTCTAGTCCCTTGTCCCCTTGTGGGGTATGGGGCAGATGTATTTTATGTCTCACTAATCGATTTTTCTTAATAGCATTGAGCTAGCTTGCTGTTTCCCATCGGAACGAAATTTTTAAATTATCAGCCATCAACTTATTGTTTCCTAATATGCTTTAAAATGTAACCGGAACTAAACAGAGTCCTTAATATCACAGTCCGTCATAAGTACGTCGATGTAAGGGTGAAAGAGATAAAAGATAAAATTCAGCGATGCAGAGCCGGGGCGAACAGCTAGTCACAAAAATTAATAAAAAATACGCTGTACACTGGTCACTTTGTTAAACGTTGTATTTCTAAGAATTTTTTATCAACATTTCCTCCGCAATACCAAGATTCCTTATGAGTCTCAAGGAGTCATATAAGTCTATTATACTCTTTAATGAGATGTTATTAGATCCACAAATATGGTTTGTCCACAAACAAACATTTACTGGGTAGAATTAATTTTAAAACGAGACGTAAGAGGTTATCCTAGCTCAACATGTTGCTTTCTTGGTAATTTGAATCTTTATCTACTTAATAAGCTTTATGCATATCATTATATTAATGGTTCACAGAGTTTTCAGTGATACGATTTTCAGTGTTATATCTCCGTGAATTTATTGAATTTAAAACAAAAAAGTCTAGTTTTGTTGACGGAATTCCTTAATTAAAAAAGTGTTATATAAATCAAAATGATTGTTCTTTTCCAATCAACATAATATTTTCATATTTACGCATCACACACATTCAGTAAAAATAAATAAAGTGAAATATTTTATATCCACGACCCGTGATGTTACAAGGTAAATATTTGCGAGTAAAATATGCATAAAAACTAATTTGTTAGTAAACGTTCATTTTTATGATTCGTTAGTGTTACACTCCTCTATTTGTGTGAAGCTTGAAAAAATTTTCAGTTTTTTACATTGAGTTTTATTAAGTAAACAAACGTGAAATATTTTCACAAACAATAAACTGAAATTTAATCACGTTTATGGACGTGATTAAATTTCAATTTATTTATTTATTTATTATTCAAGAAAAACGTAGTACCAAGCACTTTGACACTTTGAAAAAAAAAGAATCGGAAAGTCTACAATCTAAATAGACGGGATTAAAGAAAAATTCGCTTGATTAAAAACTCTGGGTTATTATCTGACTTGAAAACGATTACTAGAACTACTAGAACGAGAATTACATTATTTAATGTATAGAAAAACATTATTTAATATTCATTATTCTTACAAGCTTTCCAAAATAAAAATAAATGGATTTCAATGCAATGAAAATGCCTTGAATAGATTAAGCGAAGGCGGAAAATGATTGTGTAAATCTGTAATTTGTTATTTTCCTCCAGGGAAGCAATGCCGTGTGTAAATATTATATACCTGTACACATTTATTAAAAAACATATATGTCCATTATTGTCATACATTTAGTAAGCTAACTACTTTTAAAAAGTAAGTATTATAAATGTTAAACGAACTAAGTCTGTTAGTCTGTCTCTTCATCGCACCTAAACCACTTAACCGATTTAGATTAAATTTAAAGATATTAGAGACCCGGAAAGGACATAAGATGTATTTTATCCCGGGAAACTTTCTTTTCTTTGTCTACGTTACTTACAATATTACTACTTTATTATTACTTACAATATTTTACTGAGACTATTTTTTATACTATCACAAAAACTTAAATAATTTAATTTCACTACATTGTGCAGTATCGCTTTTAATTATGATGACGTCATTAATTACCGTATATGTTCAATTTAGGGCCCTTGCACACTGACATATAACATTTAACGGTTAAGCGAGGACAACCGTTTTATGTCACATCTCATAAAATGAGAGCAATTACAGTAATTTTATGTAGAAGAAGCAGATTATTTTAATGTACATTTCGTAATAAATACACTGCCATGAACGGCTTATATTCGTATAAACATAATATATTCTTTATTACTCCATTTATTGGGGAGGAAATGGATGTGGGTGGCGAAGAAAAGAAAAGAATAACGCAAACAGGAAGAGCCCTATACTCAACTCTGGGTTAAATCGGACTGAGAATGGAGAAGTTTTCAATAAAAGTCATAGAATCTAGCCGGAAACTTTTTTAGACTATTCAAAACCTTTAACAACTTTAAGGCTCTTCTTCATAATCTTCGTTCGTTTTATAGGCAGTCTAACATGCAGGACAAAAGAGGTAATGGTTTTTTTTTAATCTGAAGATTATCTATTTATGCAAACAGAATGTATACGCATTATTTTATGTGATAGTTGACGCAGGCTGTAGGGTGCTAATGGAAAGCGACCTCCACCGCCAATGATGATGGTCTTTAGGAAATGGAAAGGATTGTGTGGAATATAAAAAAGTATACTATAATACTACATTCACTTGTTGCCATATTGTATTGGTGTGGTAACTTCCACGGTTCGAGTTCGCTCAATGTATGACAATTGTCGAAGAGTGATAACTCTTACGAAAATCCATTCCAATCCATATTTTTAACTTAAAACTCTTTTTGCTTTTATATTTTTCGTATATGTTACCGTCTCTTCTACGCTCTTTTCTTGACTTTTCTATAAAGTAACGAATAAGCAAAATGACATTTAAAGCAATAAATCGAAACAGGGTAACAATGTCACATGTATTGAATGACTTTAGAAATATTAAATCATGTGCTTCTAATATTACCGTTATTGACGTTGATAAAAATGCGAAAGTTTGTAAGAATGTATGGCTGTTTGTTACTATTTCACGCAAAAACTCTTTTGAAATTTAGCACAGAGATATATAATCTGGATTAACACACGGTGAAGCCGCTGGTTCCAGTTAGTTATTTGAATAACATGTATACTATCTTATATCTATTAAATATAAACATTAACACAATCACTTATTATGGGGTTAATGTGCTGAAAACTGTTTTTTCTTGCAATATACATCGAGAGAGCATGATAATATTATTATAAACTTGGCTAGACGTCGCTTTTCAAATTGGCAACCATAACAAGTCTCGTAGATTTTATGGCTGGGTTGAATGTACACAATTTGTAATTATTTTGTTTCTGTGCTGTGTAATAAACTAAGTAAATATAGGTAGGGTAAGAAGCACCCTACTAGGTATCAGTTCGCGACTTCGTTCGTGCGAACTACTCTGACCCTGTAAGTCATGCGATATGTAAATGTCATGATTTATATTTAAATAGCTAATAAATACTTACCTATAAGAGCATCTTATTATAAATGAACAATGTCATTTTATGTTATTTATATCTCTAGAAGATGGGACAACATTTTAAAATTCCAAACTTAAAAGTTTTAATTGTACGTTGATTAGCGCTTTTTTATTATTATAATTACACTAATATTATAATTATTATAATTATACTAATATTAAGGTTTGTTTGTTTGGATGTTTGTCCGTCAATCACGCTGAAACTATACAACGAATTTTGATGAAAATATATATAATAGTATACAGACAGCGAATGTGTTGACTTTGGTGATAGGATACTTTTTACGCGATAAAATGCTCCATTTGAGTAGAACAGGAATTTTGATATCCGATCGGAGCCGGGACGAGAATCTAGTGCCTTATAAAACGTTGAATTATTAGAAATTTGGTTGTGCTATTATTTTATTATTTATTATTAAAGTACCTACTGAAAAATCTTTTGATACTCCGATAAATTTCCTAGACCGAGACCGTCGGACCATGCACGTACAACTTACCGTCGGAATTGAAGTACATAGTTTATACATAAGAGAAGGCAATTTATGAAATATAAATACGGACAGAAATTATGGAAGTCTCCGTGATAAGTGCGAAAAATAACGATGAATGCAGAATTTGTTAGTCGCGAATGGCTCCATCTAGTTGTATTTCAAAAACTTCTTGTATTACATTATTATTTTGCCAAATCTATATAATTGCTTGAAAGAAACAACTTCCAACCATAAGGCCGCCCACACAATTTTATTTCCCCAGTTGTGTTATAAAATTTTATATTACATAACCCCACGATCACGAACCACTGACCTCGTATGTAACAACAATATATAGCATCTCAAGAATCCATACTAAAAAAGGCTTTATGATAACTCCGTATATATCATTAAGATACGAACCCACTTCGATCGTAAACCGGGCGTTTTTGAGAGTAAGCAATCCCCGGGAGGTTAGCAGTTTTAATAATATAGTTTTGCAATATTGGTTTCTTCTTTATTTAAGTTATCGTTCCTTAACAGCGTAACAACTTTCGGAATATTTTATAAGAATACTATTATATAATACGAGAATCTGTAACTATTGCATTGATGTTTGGATTATCATACTCTTTAAATGTTAATACAAATATGAATGACGTTAATACAAAGATAGAAGAAACCTTGCAGAAGAACGCTAATTTATACATTTGAATAAAATTTTAATAATTCGAGATAGAAGACAGATTTTGTATGAAGCACGACACTCGGGCGATAATTGAGTGAGCGAGGGCGGAAATGTAGATATTAATAAATAAATCGGAAAATAATTCCATATTTCTATGAAAAGCCGGGATTTACTCCAGATAAAATGGATCACCCAAGGAGTCTATTAGCGCTTGCTGCAATATAATACCTACATTCAACGCGTGATAAGAACTCTAAACCCATCTAGCTGCAAATTGTGAATCCAACAATATTCCGTCCGCGCTGACCTTTCAACTACTTACGTAAATAGTTGATAATTGATCTGGCGATATTAATTCGCTAACCAAGTTAAGAGTCCGTACTATATAATGGATGGTGATAAACTCACAAATAAATCAATTTATCAGATGTGTTTGATAAAGTAGGTTCAAGGACGAATTGTACACAATACAAAGACTTGGTCATTTGGTGTTGCATGTTTATTTTCGGAGTCCGTAACTTTCTCTTGACGACGTAGGACTTTGAAGGTCAGTCTTCGAACTAGCCAAGTGGGCAGTTGATATTATGGTACATAATTATGTCTGCGCTTGAGTATAAGTGACTTCTATTCCAAATCAGTCGTAATAGTCATAATTCTAATCGACGTTGAATAAGAAGTATTATACGCTAGCTGAGACACAATGACATTATTCTTTACTCTAATCGCTTAGAGATTTCGTAACAGGTCTACATTGACCAATAGCAAATGTATAATACGTTACTTGTATGTACTATTTGGCCCGGAAGAACTCAAAACAATGGCAAACGATCAGCGTAATATATCAAAGTATGCAAGAACCTTTATTAGCATTTTCCCCCAATAAATTTTCCCTACTCCAAGGTAATCGAGGAAAAATCGCTAAAAGGACCTTACGCTTTTCGGAAAAGTTTTTCTCGTGCGTAGTTCTTGTGTTCTGGAATATTCTACATATTATTTTCCGCTACACAAGAGGACTAATTAAATTTTTCCTCTCTATAGAAGTTCATTATTGAGTTGCGATATTGAAGTAGATGAAACTCAAACATTTGCTTATTAAACTAGACTTCCGCCGCTTTTCAAATTCATTTCATCATAAATTACTGAAGAATTAAATATGTACAACAGAAGCTTTCCGCCCCGGCTTTTCCCGCGTTGCAAAAGAGAAATATACAGTCCTGGTGTTGTACCCCCATAGCTACCATTCCTGTGTAAATTTCTGGTATAAAATATGCTATGTACTTTGTCGCGTTTTAAACTACCTTTATATCAAGTTTCATCCAAATATGTTCACTGGATTGGCGTAAAGAAGAGACAAACAGACAGAGTTACTTCCTTTTTGTAATGACGTGTTCTTTTTCTACAAGTTCCAACACCATCCTTTCAATTTCAATTATTTTGGTTTCACAAATTATACCGCATAGACCTTCACTAACACAGTTATATTATTAACGTAATATTAAGTATACCCCTTCACCTGAATTATTATGTCCATTGAAGGCCACTAAAATTTCGTCAGTAAATACAATGCAAACAGACAGCATTACCAAGTTTTCAATTGGTCCTAGTGACTATTGCATACATGATATTACAAAGATATGATACAATTCGCGGATACAAAATGTTGAAGGATGTTATCAGCGAACATTTTATAACACTGAGGTACCAAAAAGAATGAAATGCTGATGTATTTCAATAGCAGTACAAAATATTATCTATTACCGCAAAGCAAAATACTTATACATAAATACAACGCTATCACCGCCCCTTATCCAACGAGATCGCATTCGAGTTTACAAACAGCAATACATCTAATCTTAATTCTAAATCTCAAAATCGATTTCTGGACTCGCTCGTCGCAGTTCCAATTCGCGAGTAAATTCAAGGTGAACATAGTTTAATTTTTTAGGTCATAGAACGTTCAATGTCAATACAGCCGCAGGACTAAAATTGGATGCCGAATTGCCTTTCACACGCAGCCCGGACACACTTTGAATTTTAATCACACCCTTTATTATTTAACATTATCAAACAAAGTAGATTTAAAAAAAAATTGCGTGTAAGCAGAAACTGCTTCTCTAATTTATTCTCAGTCCCATTGTTTACGAGGTTACGTTTTGACAATCGAAACTTTCTGACGAAGTTTATCATAGCTGCCCGTCGGTACCGTCGGATTAAACATGCAAAGTTGGCGTGAACGATGAAAATGTACATTTATTGTATCCACAGTATGTAAATTTTATTATTATTTGCAACTGTGTAACTCGAACCACGATGTAGATACGAATATAATTCAAAAAACCTGAAGAGGAAAGTTTGAACGATGTTTGAAATTCGTCGCGGATTCCTCCATGTTGTAGGCAGTATCCAAATGCTGTCGCAGTTGAAAGAGAAACGCTTAAAGCTAAACTAACCTCTTAGGTCTCCGACGCGGCCTGCGACGCTCGTTCTCTAGGTCGCTGTCAAGGCCACGCCGCCGCGGGCCGGCCTGAGCCCGTCGTCGATCCAGCTTGCGCTCCTGGCTCTGCCTAGTCTCATCAATTACGTCCACTCGAGGTACGAACTCATCATCTATGGCTTTAGGGGTCTGCGGTGCGCCCATCCGAAGATGTCGTTGACGCCACCACAGTACCCACGCACTTATGTCGCGAATTTTGAACGTTGACTTGCAATCTTCGAACTACAAAGGCCCCGATATCTTAACGGACTGTGATGCCGTTCTTATATCTAACTTATAGTAGTGGAAGGCTGAGGCGGCAGTGAAAGCTTCAGCAACGGCTGGCTAGCGATTGCGATCTCTCTCCTCGAATATCGACGGATTAAATTTTAACATCAGTCTTTGCATCACTGTCCACAAGCAAAAGCACTATACTAACTTAAATAATTGGCAGGATGAATGGCAGTTATCGGTGATTGGTCTACGTGCCCCTAGGTGTTCGGGTGCGTGGTCGGTCTCGGCCGTGGCTTGCTGTCGAGGGGCATGATGGTGCGCGGATGGGGCAAGCGTGTGCGGTGCCGCTCAACAGATGCCGGCGTAAATAGCGTTACGTAACATGGGCGTACCGAACGCGGACGTTGTTGCGCTACGGTGGCGGGCGCGCGAATGTCGTAGCGCCGTAGCCCGTAGGGCCGCCTCGTAGCCGCGCGGCGGCCGCCCGCCCCCACACAAACCTCCTGATAACGTCCTCTACCTGACTACGACGCCTTATTTTCCTAAACTTTATTTCTTCATTTTCGGTCAAATTGTCACGCATGAGTTTGCGTTGCGAGTAATTGGGGCAGTGTCATGCGATCGTCACGCATAATCACGTAAATAATAATAACGAAATCTTTGCCTCGTTAAACTTTGTGTTGCATCATAACTTAGGTGGACATCAGAGGCAGTTAGTTTGTTAGTTTTGTTGTTTAATAATTGATTTCTTGTTTATGTAATGCAAAATAATGGAAATTACGAGCCTTAACAATTCTAGGAAAAAATAGTTACCACGCGAGCACGCTTTCCTTACAAAACTAGCAATTGCGGCATATTATAATAATCACTTATTATACAAAGAATGGGTTAGATTTCCATTACAAACAAATAATGCTTTATTTTGAAATATTTAAATTTGTTCGGTAATCAGTAAAAGAGTACTATGCAATTTAGAAATTAAATTCTTTTTTATTTATTAAATGCGATTTCACTATTTGTCCACTGTTAGTGTCACTCACAGCCTAAAATCCGTTAATATCTAAACATATAATAAACACCACATAAAATCAAACGCAAGTAACCATCCAATTCTATCCAATTGCTGTCCAATTTTTGCTCCCACTGATCAATCTTGATACTCACTTAGGATCATTTTATTAACGAAATATCTATTAGATACTGCTCCACCCGCGTTGTAACTTAGACCTTAAATGACTGTTAATCACGCTCTTATAAAAATAAGTTGTAGTACCGAGAACAGCAGTGGACAACAGTAAGTCAATGCCACACCACATTACTTGTAATCATAATAATCTCACTAACAAAACATATATAACGTATGTGTAACGTGTTTGAAACATTTACAATTATATAAACTTACTATCCAACGTATACAGATGTTAGTACACAATCATACAAATGTATAAATAAGTATATATAAATATATCAATCATAATGTATTTAATTTGCTACCGAATTGCAATGGCCTGCGCTGGACATGTGTCAAATTTGGTGTGAAATCGCAAGGGTCTTCAATAATACGCCACGTGGCATCCGTAGCCATTGATTACATAATAGAGTGATGTAACGTTAGAAGCACGGCAGATACGGTTGTAGATTTTTTTTTAATATTAATCATCCGGCTTTGGAGGTAAAAGGTCCTTCGAACTGGTTTATGGACCATTGTACAGATAACTTTGCTTTTACCCCATCTTCATATGGATAGATTATTAGAATTATCCACAGCTTATAAAAAATTAATAGTTAATTTCACTCATGTATAGCTATCTACTGGTGAAATAATTTTCAAAATTGGTTCAGTACCCAATGAGTTAAAAGTGACACATATTTATGCATTGTTAATAATTATTTAATTGCAATTATCTTAATGACCTTGTAGATTAATTTTTCAATATAGACAATACTTATTTTTACGTTAAAAGCAAGATTTAATGGTTTTGTTTGGTCTGATATTTTATACACTCCTTACATATATCCATCACCAGTTTTGAATTTTTATATTGAATAAATCGTACTAAAATCAATCAATATATCAATCAGTCTAGTTCTGACAATTTGAAAGCGGTTTATAGTTGTGTAAAAATAATTATATTTCAAATGAATAATACTCGCATAAAATCAAACACAAGGAAATACTAATTACTAGTTGCAATGACCTCGTCCGAGTTTCACATTTTACACCTTTCTGCTAACAGTAGTATAAACAGCTAAGTACTATATTGTGTTCTATAAACCAATACCTATTAAGAGTTCAATAGTTTTTCAACTATACTAATATTGCTTTTATGTTACTAAAACAGGGGAATTTTGTTTGCACATGCTTATCTCAGGAACTACTGGATAGATTTCAAAAACGCTTTCATCGTTGGATATTGCACGTGATCCCTGAATGCTACAGGCTGTATATGTTCGGTACCTTCGAACAAATATCTCTCTCCCTCACACATAAACAAAGCATAGATTTACAAAAAAATCTTTTATACCTCTTCATAATACCAGATCAAAAAATTTTAACAATAATTTAACGTTGTGTACACCCTGAAATGGTTTTATCATCACAGCTGAAATTAGTATGCAAATATCACCAATTTATCATACATCGATGCATATATGCTGATATATTATATGTGTATGATGTAGAGTGGTACATAAACAGCATTGGATGGAGATACATTGCGAATTCACGAAGTTAGCTTTTGATGTAGGTTTAGCGCCAATCAGTGTAGAATAATTATATTATCATGTTAGTTGGGTAAATATTTGGTATGGCACGCTCTAAATTCTAAAACATTCATTTGTAATTTGTTTGGTACTTATTATTGTATTACTTTGACCGCATCCTTGGTTCAGTGGTTAACGTGAGCGTATAACCGAGGAGTCCTGGATTCGATTCCCGGTGGACAAATTAAAAAAATGGTTAGATCTGGCAGGACACAGAAGGCTGATCACCTGCTTGCCTATAAAGAAAATCGATCAGTGAAACAGATTTATATCATGTACCCCATACCTCACTAGGAGACACAGGTCTTCAAAATGAGCGACTAAGCACGAGTCAGATCTATAAAAACAGCCAAATTTCACGTTTGTTGTATCTACCGTATAGCATAAAATCAAAAAAAATTGTTATATATTTTGTTAATTATAATTGCGTTGTGTTTGTGTAAAAATATTAAATAATAATTAGAATTATAAACTCGTCATGGGCGGTGGTGATCGCTTACCATCAGGCGAACTAGCTCAGTTGCCCGCTGTGACATAAAAAAAAATGACCATTCAAAGAAGCCACTGAAATCTTAATACATAATATTTATCTTTCATTTGCACGGTTGCACGGCAAAAGCAATCATTCTCTCGACGAAAAAAGGGACCGCTAAAACAGAAATCAATCAAATCTGCCGTACGAACGGAACGTGCTCAAAAATACACTTACGCTAGAACATAATCCTCCTTCTGTGACCGGCTAGTAAAAACAGTGGGACCGCCGTAACTCGGCGTGCGATCGATTCAAGTACAGCATCTATCGGGACTCCCTTTGTTGAACTTTTAGCACAATTCCAGTCACGTATATGCTAAAATTATTCCGCTATTTCGTGCTATGTGAATAGGGATGCTAAGCTGGGGGTATTTTTGATTCTTACCACCGTTTGTAACTTTTTTTCAAGTGGCAACCCTATCATACAAAAATAAATTATTTTTCAAATAAATTATAAGTGGTATAGATTTTTATATATATTGCAGAATAATATTTATTATATAATACTGCAACTGAAGACAAACAGTAAATAATAAGCGTGGAAATCTACTTTGAAGAGACACACATACAGACGGTTTATGACTACATAATTAAAAAATATACAGCGGAAGATACAAAACAAACAAAAATCATTTTGTATTCATATCTCACATTAAAGCTTACGGACATATCATAAAGTATTACAAGGAATGAAAGCCTTTTAATCTTAAACCACGAAGTAATTACTCTTTCTATGTTCACATCAATTATACATTTAATTAGTGCATTTTAAGATTAACGCTCAACGGATATTGCCGTTCTGTCGGTTCTAAGTCCCTCGGAAAGAGGAAACGTTATATTATACGTAGATATTAAGAAATTGTAAGTTTCATTGAACATTTTATAGCATACAAGTTAGTCCCTATTATCTATACTAGATTATAATTAATAGGAGGAATGATTTTTATGTAAGTATGTTTGTTTAATATTTTGACCAAAAATCTACTGGACCTATTTCAATATTTCACTGATTGACACAGCTAGCAATTTATAACCATTGCACCGATAAGGATGCAGTCTGGTTCCAGGATAGTTAGGCCCGACATAGGACAGGACATTTCTTCACCAGAGAAAAATCACAGAAATACGGAAAAAAGTACAACGCACACACGGCAGATAATGTTTCGACTATGTTTAAAGTAATCTAATGTTTGGTTTGGTTCAATCCAAGCGCAATAATATTTACTGATATCTATCTCATTTTCACAGGCAAAAGAGACATCGAGAACTTGCAAATGATCCTTAATAAAGTATCACAACAAACGCAACAAGAATAACGATCTAAATTGGACCCATTGTTTAATTAAAGTGGCAGCTTATTTTACAAGCGCAAGTTGCAATGATAAGAGATTTATCAGGAAATATTAGTCCTGGCAATCCGCCAGTTCGGTTCTTTGGTCCAGTCTCGTGCAGAAGAGAATTCCAACGTATTGTCTACGTAGATCTAAACAAAACATGTCTTATATCGTCTGGGTTATCGTGGGTGATTTCGTAAGTCTAATGTTTATTGGAATAGCTTTTTGAGGTGGATGATTCCTCTTTTCTTGTGTATGCTTCTGATGTATTGAGGACGAAGATAAATAAATTCACATGTACTTTTCTGCATGGATCAAGTACTTCACTCTATCATCTGTGTAGGGTCATCAATAAATATTAATTGTGTCATTTTATGTCCTTACTATTGACCGTGTAACTAATGTATTTTTTGAAAAATTATTATTTATGTGAGACAAATATTTGCACTCCGCACTCAGTACCCATTGTCTATATGAACTAAAAGTGCGGCAAATACCACACTCCTCTGTCCTCGCAATTTTCGTAAAAAGGGAATTTTCGTAAAAAGTTATTGCTCTGCGTATTTATATAAAGATATCAACTTAATGAAAATTTGTTGGTTACCGTCACTGACACTTCCACTTTATTTACTGGTATAAATAGATAATTTAAAGCAACAGAGTGGGCGCGCTGAAGGCGGACGTCCAAGTCGTTAGCAAGTTTGAAACTCGATAAGCGGGAGTTATGTTATGTAATTTACAAATTCATTCCATGCAACAAAACTAATAAATATTATTAAGTTAAAAATAGCCTCCTAGAACAAATGGTTAATTCACTTGAATGAATCAAGACGTTAATTTTGGCTGTATTTATTTTTCTGTCCTCTCAAAACAGTTCCACAGATTAAAGTGGATTTTCCTGTGACGCAGACGTTCCGGAAAAGAAGGAACCGTGCAACAGCTGGCCTACGGACACAGTAGACTGTACGCTATGTTCTTTGGGTTCTTCTGAAGATTTTAGTGATAATTTGACACTATGTATTCCACAGAGAGCCAATATATCGATAGGGACAGACAGCCTTGACAGCGCGCTTTGACCCCGCAGCCTCCCCGTCTCGTACTGCGTCTCCCGAGGTTGCGTAACTTTTACTATCTCTGCGATACAGCTATTTTATCTTCACCGAAAAAAGCTAGGTAAGCGCTGGTTATTATTTGCTCAAGTCGAGGATCTGGCAAGGTGCATGATATGCAAATATATTTTGACCCTATTTCGGTGTGGCAATAAAATGTGACTAAATTGATTTGGTATGGATTTTTTTGGAACTTAAAACATAATAGATTATATTTCATTACTAGCGGTCCGCCCGTGGTATATAGCCTATAGCCTTCCTCAATAAATGGCTTATCTAACACTGAAAGAATTTTTCAAATCGTACTAGTAGTTCCTGAGATTAGTGCAATCAAACAAACAAACAAACTCTTCAGCTTTATAATATTAGTATTTACCCAAGAATTAGATATTCGGATATATCTCACCTATAAAGTTGGCTTTCCGGTCAGAACCTATTTAGGCTTAAGCTCTTCACTTGGGTCTGCATTTACGTAACCATTATTGAACGTACGATCTACTTTTTTCGAACTACTAATACCTTGGTTGTTACTCGATAACATTCCAATTCTTTTACATACATAAGTAAATACTAAATTATTAATCAAAAATATGTTACATATCTGCTTTTTTATCTCTCTTTCACTAATAGTTTCATAGCATTTTGCAAAAACCGGTGAAGGAAAACATCGTGAGGAAACCGGCATGTCCGAGAATCAAAAAGTTCGAGGACACGTGACATCTACCAACCCGCACTTGGCCAGCGTGGTGAATTATGGCCTGAACCCTCACAGGAGGCCTGTATCCCAGCAGTGGGAAATATAAGGGTGATGATGATTGCCACAGCCAGGGACTTCGGGATATGAAGTAAGAGGTATATGCAGATCGGTTTTGTGCATACTGAATTTATAGAAATCGCTGGACCAATTTCTACAACAAGCATTTGTCGTTTATTGTTATTAATTAATTGTGAATTTAATAAATTGCCGGTTCGAACATGAACACAATAAAGCGTTTCGCAATAAATTTCCGCCTAAATTCAGTCGCTCATTAACAGTATATCGAATTGAATTATCATTTCAATTCATCAACTGATTAAATTATGTGACCATCAAAAACGCATTTACCAGCATAAATTGTTCCTATATAATTATCTATGATTTTAAATGATTGACATACTTTACTTGCTTATTTCAATAATATCAATTTCATTTATTGAAACAACACAGGAATACATAAATAATAATCGATTGTTAAAAATCGTTCATGCGTTAATCATAGAGCCTTCTCCTTTTAAATAAATCCGTACAATTAACGTTGTATCTACCTAAATTGGCAATTTATAAAGAGTTGAGAATATGTTAACACAATATATAATCACACAAATTGCTAGTAAAGTCTATAGACTTTGTAAAACAAAAAGAAGTCTAAGACTCTGTAAATCGCGAGTGAAGCAAACGATCATTGAATAAATACTCATTACGTTCATAAGAAATGCTGTATTATTGTCCTTGGATCGTTAAAATATCCATATTCAAATCATATACATAAACGTAATATATATTAAAATTATATGCAATCAGTATTCCGCTAACTACCGACCTAATTGAGAAACTAATACAGTGATATACTAAACCAATATTGATGTTATATATAACTGCAAACCTTAAAATATTGGGAACAAGTGTAGAGCTTTGTATCAAGTCAACAACCTTAAATATGTGTGAAATCCCTATTCATCCCCTGTCTGATCGTTCCCACGACTATCATGCGGTATGGTGAAGTGCGAACAACGCCGTGGGCGGAAAGCTAGCTCATACTAGCGTGTAGAATCACGCTGTACAGTATCTATTTTCTAAATGTGTATTATTTGGCCTATTTATGTGTTGAATTGTACATGTGACATGACATGCATTAAAAGTTGATATAACAGACGTGTAAAATTGATAATACTTAATGATATGCCGTCCATCATGCATTGCTACGAAAGGTTTTATCTATTTAAATTAGGTTAATGGAATATTGTGAAAGCTATTCAATAATGCATCGATAGAAATTCGCGTGAAGCACGAAAATCACTCACTATTGAACGAAATCTCGCCAGCGACGTGTAAAGTTTTTGTAACAAAACATGTATTTCTCCGAAATGGAGAAACCCCGCTGACAAAAATGTCAGCTTTCACAAAAACACAGCAGAACACAACCTTTGCTGTCATTTGCGGCTTTGGTTTTGAAAAGCGTTTTTCACAGGAACTGTAGCTGCCTTTTAAAGCCAATATTAAAACGGCAAAGAAAATGTCACTAAAAATTAATAACAAAATATGTTGATTGACTTTTAAAAATACACTAGACTTATTCAACAACAGGTGTGTCGCTTTTCATAAAAATAAATTTAAATACTTCATTTCAGGACATTACGTTCTATTTTAAAAGTATATAATGCATATAAATATCTTATATATTTTAAATCACATATTACATCTGAAACAAGCGACTATAAAGTGAACATTTATAACTTAAACACTTGTCGGCATTTGACCGCATTTGACCATTACGAACTTGACCGACATTTAAGTTTAAGCTGACTTCATTTAGCTTCCGCTCGATCGGTCAACTCGGTTCATCCATGGACCATGTAGGGCTGGTACTAACGAGTTATTGTTAATTATTAATTATTTTATATAATTATTAACTGAAATTGTACACTCACACATTGTCAGGAATTGTACGTATCACGATGGAGAGGTAAATATAAGAAATACCAATGCGCTTTATAGGAGTCCTGTGCCTCTTTTTTATAGTTGAAATCTTGCAGAGATGCCCACGGGCCTGGAGAAGAGGTCGTGGGTTATGTCGGATTCTGACTGACTAAAGCTCAACTGTGTTCCCCATTAGTGTACGGAACTTGTTGGAATTCGTCCGCGACAGGCCTGTGGTAACCACGTGATGACCACAGGTAACCTATTTAGTATTTACAACTGAATCATTCCGTCTGTACACTGTAGTCACGAAATCTATTCTGATAATCAGTGCAGTAAAACATTTTAATTATAATATAGTTGATCCTTTAATGGCCAATTCTGTTTGTCATCGTTTTTGTTCGTTTTATATTTATTTTACGTGGTGGCAAACAGAAGCATTTCTATGCCATTTATTCTTTGCCGTATCTGTTTCACATTACTGGCTGACTTATCATAATTTACCTATTATGATATTTCGATACACGAAATATGTATTTTGCTCATCGAATTTGAAGAATTAGGTTATTATTCTCGAAGTTACCTTTGACAAGGCGTCGGCGTGCCCTTCCTCTGTGATTAAATGACGGGGCAAAATAACAATATTGGAATAAGTATATTTTTATATAATAATGAGTATATTTTAGGCACAGATGTTAAATAAATATGTACGATGGTATTTGTTTATTGTATCTATTATATATTATATTACATATACTTTTCAATTATTTTTGAAAAGCAATAAAATATATCTTTTAATGTTTGGTGCAAAATACAAGATAACGAACAAAACACGATCTTATTATATTTAAAATAAAATAAGTTTTATATCAATAATAATATAAAATATCCTTTTGCGAATCTACTCCCTTCTTATCTTATTGAATTACCTTTAAAATATAAAATAACAATAAATGCAAAAGGTTGCATGCCTGTAGCGCAATATTGACATACCAACTGTCTTTAGTGAGATATTCATACCATCCGGACGCGACCCGCTTCCGGTTTCGCTGTTGCAAGCGAATAGACCAATTCACAAATTGTTTATTCAAATAAATTGAACGTTGGCGAAGTTAGCGATTAAAGTACACTTCATCTGGCTTCACCCCTACTATATTATCACTAAGTACATAGTATAAAACGAAGTAGCTTTTTCTATCCCTATGTCCCTATGCATGCTTTAATCTTTAAAACTACGCAACGGATTTTGATGAGGTTTTTTTTATAATAGATTGAGTGATTCAAAAGGAAGTGTTATATGTATAATAACATACATTAAACTACTCCGAATAAACGCGTGCGAAGCCACGGGCAAAAGCTATTTATAATACATTTGAATGATGTGAATATTTTACATTTATTACGTACATTATTATGGTTGTAAATAATCTTCCGTTCTTATTAATGAAATGACAATTTGTTAATTAAATGACTACTGTGACAGCATGTGACATTCGTAACGCTTCTAAGCATCTAAGCGCACGTCTAAGCCCCACGTGCATTGTCGCTCTTCAATATTCGTGACAATGGATACAAATCTGCAAAGACTGCATTGTTACAACGGCAATCATATCAGTGTAATAATGTATAATGTATAATACATTTGACAATTTAGAACATAATCCTACTAATATTATAAATGCGAAAGTTTGTAAGGATATGTGCGTGTTTGTTGCTCTTTCACGCAAATGCTACTGAACCGATTGCAATGAAATTTGCTACGTAGACAGCTGGACAACTGGAATAATATATAGGCAACTTTTTATCCCGATATTTCTACGGGATACGGACTTACGCGCGTGAAATCGCGTGGCGCAACTAGTCATTTTATAATAGAACCTCGCCATCAAAGAGACCTTGGTACATGCAATTTTAATGTGTAGATAGATACCTTGTATGATAGAAGTACAACTCTAATAACTATTAACAAAATTATGATGCATGGAACTGTTAATTAAGCCAAACTATTTCATACCCAATCTTTTAAAAACTAGATAAAGTTATGTAAATATGCATACATATATTACACTAGCTGTTCGCCCCGTCTTCGCCCTGACGCACTAAGTAAAGTTGCAGTTTTCTTCTGAGGAAATACTTTTTAAATAGGTCTAGTAGTTTTGTGTTAACACGTTACAAACATACAAAAATACAATAGTATCCTCTTAATAATATTAGAATTAATGAAACCTTGTTTTAACTTATTAATATACTTCCACAAAACGTAATTCAAAATAATATTAAAAACAGCTCACTACCATTTTCGCTTGCTTAGTCTAATCAGGTAAAAAATTTCAATTAAATATTCCACAATCAAAATAAAACCCTAAAGCGTTAAGCTTAGAACACAATATTGGAAACCCGAAATCCTCGCGTAAATTAACCGAGTCTTAAGCCAAAACAATACAGACACGGCGGCTTACACAAAGTACGTTTTTGTTTTTCTATTTGTTTGAAAACAATAGTGTCTCAGTTAAAGGCATAATCGTGACGCAACAGCGCTTTAAATTGTACCAAATTGTCATTTAACTGAGTGATTTGAATCACTGGGATGATTATATTGAAATCAAATTGTGGCAATACTATCTATTATTATTGAATAATTTGATTCCACCATTGGCAGATCAAAGACAAATTGAATTTCATCAGTGTAACGTTATTAATTATAGTGCATATTGGTTTTATCAATGTTATTTTACGAATATAATAAATCTTTAACATTTTATTTCGTTCAATTATCCGTTTTAATAAACTAAAAATCAGCATAAAATCGAAATCTTGACGGTTGGAAGTTGAACACTTATCGTAATAAATGAAATAGAATAAAGCCTAATTACTACACTAATTTTCGCTTCATCGAAGTCAGTATCGACTATAAGCTTTGCATGTTTTGACGTCTACTGACCGAACCAAGACATGCTCATCTGCTTGTGAAGTGGTGGAAACGACTGGAACAATATACATACACTTGTGTGTTTAGATATGGAAAATGAAAACAAATGAACAATTTTTTACATAAACAAAATTTAAACGTGGAAATAATTGCACTAAGACATACAAGTGACCGTTCCTTATATTAGCACGGATTATTTACACAATAATTCATTCAATGTTTACACAATGATTCATTGAAGATGAAAGTATAAACGTATTGACTTCCGACGTAACACGCTGAAAAGAGGTAACGAGATTTATGGAGAGTAAATGTTGCTGTAGCGCTAATTCTAGATCGCGCTATTGAAATTTATTCGATGTCAAGTGGACAATTAGATACTAACTATGCGATAAAATAAATGTCATCCTTCACCTTGACTTTTAGAGACCTTATATATCCACCAATTTGCAAATGTTAAATGTTCTATATCTCCCTCAAACACTACTTTTTCCAAGTCTCTATTTAATTGGTGAAGTCTTAATTAAGAGGAGAAGAAAAAAAAAAAAGAGATAGCTATTTGATATTTGAAGCTTAAGCAACATTATTTTTCAAAATCTATAATGACTACAATTTCTTATCAAAAATAATCGCGGCGATCGTTTCAAAAAGACCACGTCAAAAAATCAGTCCGCATAAGAAGCTCATTCGATTAACCAACTACTAAAAATATTATTACTATTTCAACTAAAAATTCATTTAAACGCTGCACTATGTCATACGAAATAAATAAAATGGTATTAATATACCGAATACCTACATAAAGCACAAAAATGTAAAAACTACAAATGCTTCCATTATTTATATGAAAAATATAACTCAATCCAACCTGATGAAAACTCGCAATAAGCAAATCGCAAAAGGCGGAATACAAAGTGTTCGTTCAATAACAATGCAATGTGAATTTTAGCAAACATGTCGAGGATAGGGCTGAGGGCTGACGTGGAACCAGGCTAAGGCCACATGTAATTACCCTCACACGAACACACGATTAGTCTACAATCATTTTAATATTAATACTTTCATATTTGCTACATTTTTAAATCCCTGAGGGCATTTTAACATAAATATCGTAATGACTACTAAAACATTATAATGCAGAGTTTTTAATATGAAAAGTTTTAAAGTTTATAATCGTAAAGAGGATGGAATACGGACAAATAATCTATTGACTTACTCCCTATAGCGCAGTGGGTAGTATTAGCCTTAAGAGCCAAAGTCCTGAGCTCAAGTAATAACAACAAATTCAGTCTGTTACGGAAATTATAAAGTAAATCGCCGAAGCTTCATAAGATTATTTTTATGAGATAATGAAAGCGATGACTGATATTTGAAAAGTGTTAGACTGAAGGGACGAATAATTTATTAACGTAAAGTGAAAATACTAGAAATTACCTAAAGATAACAAAAAAACACACTTTAAGATAAAACGTGCAAATAAATAAACCAAACAAATATCTCCGTGTCAGTACGGTATTATAGTATTATATTATCTGTGACCGAGTTAAAGACCACCTTCAGAGTACTGCGGAAAACGTATAATCGTTAAAGCTACGTTGTCCTTGCTCTTACATTCGGTGGTCTCTAAGGAAGATAGACAATCCTCGTGAAGACTGAAAATATCGATCTCACATGCTATAGAGAGTAAATAATTTACTTGGAAACAAAGAAATATTTTCTGTACAGTAACATTTACAATGTCAAACAGATATATTATGTAATAGATATCACTTATATAATATTGCGCCCTACAATTATTAAAGTAACCTATTATTGTGCGGCTTATAGAAAAGCTAAGTAAACTAATATCGAATCGGATGCAGTCTTCCTTTCACAAAACAAAGTCCCCATAAAAATTTATACGCTAGCACCTAACAAAAGTTCTCTTCAGTTAATTTTCAATCACAATTTTGCAGCAAAAAATTTATAACGTATGCCCTTGACACTGAAAGCGTATGCAATAACGATAAAATTACGTATAAACTCGGTTACTCTCAAAATTATTCCGCTGGCAAACGTTTAACAAAACTTTATTCAACTACGTACTTTACTGTTCTTTGAAAATTCATTCGGAAAATTCAATTAATGAATAACAAACATGAACCAAGTAACGCCACCTTTGAATGTTTAGTAGTACTACGTCGAAAATTGCCCACATACTATTTATATAAGAAATAAACATATTAAATTTACTATTTTGACATAGATGGCGTGGTTAACAAAATACACAACAGCAAACACTATTAATTTACGGAACAGTAACTCTGCTACTATGATTATCATCATGAAACACAAGCTGTCTAAAACCTATCCAATACCTAGGTATTAGATTGGTTTTAGTCATCTAAGACACCGCTGAGCCCACTGGATTGTTTGCTATCGTGAACTATAGATTAAGGTAAGCTGTAGATACATATTCTATCAACACGATACGAGCTCTCATTTATTCCCAATTATAGTGCTTATTATATATTGTTATAAATATTAACCAACTTTAACCAAAGATTGATTAAAAATTCGAAGCGGCGCTTTGTACAGGCGTTTTTATCTAGCCTTTAGCTAACTTCATAACGATTTATAACAAAAAATAGTGGTAAGTAAATAATAAAAAAGTGTGGAGATTAGAAGTGAATTAATAGTACATAATTGTTTGGATAAATACTGTTTTTATTGTCTAAAAAATCACATAAAATGTAAAAATAATAAAAGGTAGGTAGCTGTTATTGACAACCAACTTGGTAGAGTGAAAACGGGTAAGGGTAGGATCAAAAGGTCCAGAATTGATCGCCGGTCGGTATAACCAAAAAATACAAGTCTCGGTCTAATAGGACACAAACGGCATCAACTTGCTCATGAAGAAAATCGATCCGTGAAAAAGAAGTGACATGCATAGTGCCCCATACCCAGGCCCAAGGGAACGCTGGTCAACATTTACTAATCTGTTGTTCATAATATCGTTAATTGAATTATAATAATTATAGAAACACTTAACAACAGAGAACAATTACGAAAAAACTACAATCATTAATTCTGAAGAGAATTTTATATCAATGCATTTAAATAAATCCAACCAAATAAATTTATCAACCCACCAATAAATCACTTGCTTCGTTTTTAATTGCTGTATCCAAATCCATGAAATTTGAAATGCAGATAAATTGAACTGAATTAATTGGACTGGCAAAGGACGAGAATTTTTGACAACTATAAAAATAATCGTAGTCTACGGACAAAATTAACTGTGTCAAAAAGAAATATAAGTTTCATAAAGTCTATTCTACATTATTTACGTAACTCATAGCAAAATAAGACATTAAAATGTAAATCAAACAACCATACTATTAATAAACACCCATCCCAAAATAAACATTAAATAAAATAGTGTGACTCGTCGGAAATTAGTATAAATACTCCACCATAAGCTCTAGAAAGCTCCTTTAAATGTAGTTTATGAATAATATGCTAGTTTATGATAAAACATTAACCTGCAAATGTTTAAACTCTTTTACGAACCACTTCATAAGTGTCATTCCATAGTCATAACAAATACACAAATGTAAACAACGAAAATAACTTCTAACCGAGCGATAAAATATCACTTTGGAGTGCTCGCTGCGAGTCGTAAACGATTTAATGTCATACGAATATTAAAAGTGCTTACCAGCTAGGTGTTACTTCACTGGTATTCTCCCAGGGGGGTTTGGATTGCTTCTGAAATCCTGCGCCGCCGCCCGCGAACATCACACATGCACAAACACGTGAACTATTGTTTACGTCGCGATATTAGAAAATAATTTCTGTAAAAGTGGTGCGTTCCCGAATTCACATACCGCGTGTCTGCGATCTGCCGCTTGTGCTATTTTTGCCCACACACAGTTTAACACATTTGCGTAATCTTGCTTTGTCTTTACGCGCGGTTAATTGCTATAACGTGTACAGGTATGCTCCCATTGAACAGGAAAACGATTGTATATAAATATATTTAATAAATCACACTGTCCAATGTCTGTACTAAGAACCGACTACGACGGCTCGAGTGTTAAGGTAGCGAATCGGCTTAATCAATATAACATGATCCAATTATCCAGGTAACCGTCATGTTAGGGATTTTTAAAGCAATATTCACGTATGTTTTATTTGTTTATTGTTAACATTTAGGTAATTCGTCATAGTGTCTCTGTAATAGTCCAAATTTCTACAGGAATTTAAAGTTAGAGATGATGTTAAACGGTTTAAAAACTGGCTGGAAAAATTGTGGTCGCCGAACGTAGGTATACCACCGCAGTGCAATCTGCGATGTCGATTTACTAATGATATTTAATATGGAGTATGCTTCAATTTTGTTATATATACTTGAAATATAAACACATAAGAATTATAAGGAGTAACTAGAAAATAATTAAACAACAACGGTTTTATGTGTTAACTGTCGAATGCCAGTTGCAAAAGATTTGCTTCAACGCCACAAAATATGACGTCACACACAACTTTTTAGGCCACTAAAATTGTAGGTTTCTACAATTCTTTATAGCAACATAGTCTGAACTATTACACGTTAATTTATCTACTTATTCCACTTTCGTAATGTAACACTCCAGTTTTCACATCTTCATGCTACGCGGTATACGGTCATTATCACACCTAATTTTGGAATCTATTTTAAGTAGCATGTGACAACTCTTAGCACTCATGAGAATTCATGTGCAATTATATTAACTGCACCGTGTTTGTATTATAAAGAAAACAAAAGAAATAGTTTTAATATTTTTATTAGATTTCATGTGCATCGTAAAAATTTGCCAAGTCGTCGGTAGGATCGTCGATATTTTTTTTCCGGTACTTATATTATTGAGTTATAACTTTTTATAATCCCTTCGTATAGAAAAAGACATTGTATATTAGACATATACAGCATCTCTAATCGTTTATACAAAGTCCTAACAACAACAAAGCTAAACTCAACAACAGGTTCACATTATAGTATCGGTTTTCATGCTTGACTATAGCAACAAAAAAACATACAATATTTACCGAAATCTAGGTACTATCATATGTACATTTACTTTAAAATATAAATGTTTGTTGCATTATACAGAATTATTTAATCATCCTCAAATATCAAAACAACCGGACAGAAAACTTTTGAAAACCAATAAAATTGATTCGAGTTTTAGAATTTGTCTTTAACGATCCAAATTACTGCTTTCCGTTACTGAACGTATGTTTTGATACATGAGGTTAGTCCAAAAACATTGCAAAGGTCGCTTTGGTTCTCGAAGTCTGGTCTAGTTGTCTAAGCCTCGGCTGGTGTCGTGGCCGTGCTCGCGTTCGTGGACTGCGCATCAGGGTCTGGTTCCCTCACTCCCATCCACGGGACACGCTTCTCCAACTCAACCCTGGTGCACAAATTTGTTATGTACAAACAAAATCAAGAAAGTAAATAAGATCGTCTATACTAAACTGATCCGTAGTAGTTTTGAATGTGTAATTGCAGTAAGTGTTAAGTATTTTTATTTTGTTACATCCTTACCTAAATCTTGGGTGATTGATAGCGTAGACCCACGGATCAATACAAGATACAGCCTTGCAGAATACTGCCGGAATCATAGTCACCACCGGAGTTAACAAGGCCCTAAAAAAACACAGCGATTACTATATGAACGAAACACTGATTTCAGTGAAGGTACCTGTAGAAACTAGTTAATACGCCATGGACTGTCGTGACAAATGTGAATGAATGACCTACACGCAAAACAAATCGATCTTTGAAGCAGATGTTAAATAAATTTACCGAAGCGCAGGAGACCGTACATAGCTATATGAACTGTTATAAATTTTTCAAACATTATAAAAACTAGTCCAAAGACCCGTATCCTTTTCCATAACCTTCCCAGTCCTATAACCCATTTAAAGTCGGCTTTCCATTTGTACAGGCTTAAGGTCCGCAAATGGCGCCTTACGCCTTTGCAAATGTTCATGTGATCTATCTTACCACCAGCTTGACTGCATTGACCCTTGTCGACGACGTCTACAAAAAAATTATATCCTCAGACAAACAGAAGTCTTTAAAAAGTCTATACCTGTCTCCGAAAGCTCCAATCATGGCGACTATTCCGTAAGGCGTCCAAGAGCAGATGAACAGGAAGAAAATGGTGAAGGCCACCTTCGCGATTCTGATCTCCACGCTCTTGCCACCGTCGTCCTTGTTCGAAGCCAGTGACTTCACGTTCATCTTCTTGGCTTGCTCTTTAAGCATTTTCTCGTGATGGCGGACCTATTGAATACAAATTACGATAATCATTATCACTACCTTGGTATCTCTTATGAGACATTATTATTCTATTTGTGTTATTTTTTAAGCAGCTTTCTTGACTATATACAATGAGTTATTCGTAATATTAAATCAATTTAAATTCAAATTTAATACAAATAGCTCAAATTCAATCACAGTTATATTTATTGACATATGCATAATGTTGAATACTTGACTACACGAAACTCACCGCGATAAAGAGTTTAGAATAAAATGTACAAATCAGACTCATTGGGATCACGTAGCTCCAGACAAAGATGCAGGCGACGAAGGTTTTGGTATCCGGATCTTCGCTCAAGAAATCAAATGAACAGGTCGTTAAGAAGCCCTCTGAAATAATTTAGCAATAAATTACCGTGGGTTTAACAGTCACAAGATTTAATTCGGGCAGTACTCACAAGTCAGAGAAGACGTAATTTATAAATCATCTGAACTATTTTTGTAATGTGTTACTAAAAATAGTAGCGTAGATTATTGGTTCTTAAAATCAAGTTTCCTAACAAAAACTTCGCGCAGAGAAAAGCTAATTTTTTATTTCATGTTTTCTAGTTACCTACATATTAATTTACTTACCCGGGACGTATCGGCCCCATGCCCCCGTCATTGGCACAATTGTGAACGGCAAAGCGTAAAGCCAGGTGATAGTGATCAAGATGCATGCTTGGACTCGATTGATTCTCCCATCGATTGGGCACGATATGGTCCTGTGAAAGAGTAAAAAAAAATTATAAAAACCACTAATATTTACATGTAAGGTCTAACTTGTTTGATATAATTTAGAATAAGCTTTTTTACTTATTTTCGAACGATTAGCCGAACTTGATCTTGAAGAATAAGCAAGCAAGCAAACTTTCAATTTTTAATCTATTTCCTAATTTTAATAGAATTATTTCCAAATGCCATATCTACTTATTTTATGAATTCTTCTTGAAGTGCCTTTTTAATTATTCATATTTTTAGATAACCCTACAGATACAGCAATTTTATATACACCTACTTCCACATTCAATCAAAAATTCTATACTTACTTATATCTATCATATGCGATTACGGCATTGGTGATCGCGCCACCAATGCCAGAGAGGGAGCCGAACACCGAATATATGTCGCATCCAAGCTGGTTACCCAGCATCCTCTGGTAGAAGGAGTTTACAATCAGATGCGGCATTTCACACATCATGGTCAGGTCGAAGATGGCTAGGTTTATAATGAACATGTTGCTTGCAGATCGTAACGACTTGGATCTGAAAGTAATTTGTAATAGGAATCAACGGAAGTGAGGGTTGTTATCATCGCTTCGTAATAATGCCTATTTGACGCTTTTTGACTTATATTTATATACATAGCTAACTGTGCTCGCGAATTCCACAAGGCGCGTGAATACTAAAAATACAAATATAATTTCTAAAAATTAATTATAGGCTTTGTATTGCCGAGTCAAAAAAGTTTATCAATCCATTCAGCAGTCTGTGTGAAAGCCAGACAAAAGACAAACATTTCAAAAATTATTTTTTTGGCATGCCAAAACGGAAAATGGCGTCCACATTAATTAAATATTGCATCTATTATAATTTTTTTCTGTTATTGTGGAGATCAGGTTATTTCTTCTCCCTAAAAACACGATAGCAATCAATAATATGATGTTTTCCAAGCATTATACTTCTCATCATCATCATCATCATCATCATCAGCCCATATATGTTCCCACTGCTGGGACACAGGCCTCCTATGAGGGTTTAGGCCATAATCCACCACGCTGGCCAAGTGCGGGTTGGCAGATGTCACATGTCGTCGAACTTTTTTGATTCTTAGACATGCCGGTTTCCTCACGATGTTTACCTTCACCGTTTTAAGCAGTGGTGATGTAATCCACATGTGCAGATAAATTGCAAAATCAATTTATTTCCTGCACGCTCGCCCGGTCTCGAACCTCGACTTATCGATTTTGAAGTTCGAGGTTCTCACCACTGAGCCACCACTGCTTTATACTTCTAAACCACTCAAAATAACTCAAATAAATGCCATAAAATCTTTAAATTTTTTGTATTTTATTTGAAAACTTTTAAAAGGTTAAATGACGATAACTAAATCACGCTCAGTTGCCCAATATAACCTAAAAAAAATAATGAAAAACTCACGTGCCAAATATCCAAATAACAAGTCCGTTTCCAGTAACAGAGAATATCATGAGAATAGCATAGATCAGCGCCAAGAGGTAGTGAGAGGACTTGTCAACAGCTGGGAATTGGCGCCAATGTTCGTGCACCAGATCCTGATGTTCGGGGGGTATGTTCCAGCCGAGCATACCCTCTTGGATCTCAGCAGAGACCCTGTAAGGAACGCCATTTATTGGTCCTTGATCGTAGAAAGATGGAACTCGCAAATTTTTAAATATAACGTGGAATATGAGTAAAATGACTATGTAATTGCTTTTGGATCTACAAAATTAATCATGACATACATATACATATGATTACATTCGGAAAATATTACAACAGTGACTAAAACAAGAATTAGCTTTATGTGAAATGCTCAAGATATAGTTATTATAAATATTATATTATGAGGCGTCGCATTAAATAATTAAATAAAGGAAATCGCTCAGCGCTTAAGCAAGAAAATAACGAAAAACACAAGAAAACAAAGAAAAAAAATGTGTATATAAGTTTATTTTCGCTAAATTTTGAGTTTTTTTTAACATTATACACAAATATTACATTTAAAAAAAATTATTTTCATCTACATCAAAACACTGCCGTGCTGTACATAACTCATAAAAATACTCACATTTTGAACGGATAGGCAAAAGGCCCATGATCTACCGTGTGGTTATGGGCCATGTTGTTTGCTTCTACTTTTGTCTACTACCAGATGACGAAGTGAGTAGTCCGACGCCAGTCGCTTCTCACTTGTGCTAAAGAACCACCATCCACCGTTTTTATACTACCATTTGCGTGACTGTTAATTCTTTAATTCAATAAAACAATCACAAAATCTTTCGATGCGGAATCAATCGTATGCTAATTGTGTTTGAGCTTCGACATTGTAGCAGTTAGAACGTGGTTATATCTTTGTAAACATTCAAAAATAGAATCCTAACCGAAAACTCTTTTAGAAAATGTAGGGTAAAATTTTGGATATCTTAGCAATAATATTAGTTGAAGCCAGAAATCCTGACACTGTGATGTGAATATTTAATAGACGGTTGCTGCCTTTATTTCGATTTGTTATAATTAGAAAATATTATATCTAGAAATTCAGCAGCAATTGTAAGCAATTGATAAGTAAGTTCTTCGTTAAAATTTTGTTTAGTTAGAAGTTGTAATAAGAAAGACACCATTTCACCAAGACTGGAAATCGTATCTTTCTTATTGGCCACACAGCTACACTTTAGGCACATAATGTGGCGGAGCTTTTGTTAATATTTTCAATCGTACGTGATCGAATATATTCTCCAAAGGTGATAAATGCTTTAGACGTGTATTTTTACGCAAATAGCACCTAAACAGTTTTGCCTCTGGTTAAAAAATAGCAAGGGTACAACTGATTCTAAGTTCCTTAAACTCACTTACTCATATCTGCTTGAACAGTTTACAGAATGCTATTGAAGTTAAGGTACTAAATGCTAATGTAAAAAGTTTCAATAGATCGCTGGGTATGAGAGAATAAATCTTACTAATATGCAATATTATGTTGTTTCATAAATTACGCTTACATAATTATATTTATATTATATACATAATTATATTAACAAACATAAATTATACTAAACAAACAATCATCATCATCAACCTTACTTTATGTCCCCACTTCAGGGACACAGGCCTACTATGAGGAGTCATGCCATATCCTTCCACAATGGCCAAGTACTGGTTGGTAGGTGTCACATGTCGACGAACTTTTATGAAGAAAAATATCATGAAGGTATTATATCGGTTTTCACCGTTTCAAGCAGGGTTTATGTGAATAATGTGAAGATAATATTTTATATGATACTATTTTTCATGAGTCAGTAAGCATAGCACAAGACAAGAATTGTTATAAAAAACCCTACTGTTTAATTTTTGGTTTTATTGTTGCGATTTTTTTCTATTGATATGCATTTTATGACAAGAGTAAGAACAAAAAACGTTTGTCAGCTATAAGGTGCTTATTTCAGGAGCTGCAGGACCGATTTAATTTTTTTTCATTCTTGGATTGGTACCTGAGTAATATATTATGTTCTGAGTGCTAATCCGGAAAAAAAATCATGGTCACATGGTGCGAAAACTCATACATACAAAATTTACATTGTTATTTTTCTTATAAGTACATAGTCATCTCTTGCCAAATTAGACAGATTATTAATTATATTTCACGACCTTTTAAATCATGTATTTGTATGATGGATGATGAGTGCCATCGAAAAGCTTCTCCAGAACTTTCTATTTAGAAGAGATGATGAAAAGTTATAGTCTCAACACAATTAAAGTGTAGTTCTCATTCTTAAGATTAGATAAAACACATAATTAATAATCGAAACAGAAACTATGTATTACTTCTTAAAAGCGAATAGTTTCCCCCAATATTAACTTATTATATACGAGTGGGAAGCTCGCTGAAGTAAAACATTTACATATGTATGAATCTAATTAATTCAAATACAAGCAAAGACACCTTATCATGTACTTTATACATTCCTGATCACAAATAAACAAGATCTTATTATTTTATTGAATTAAAGATTTAGCTGTCACGCAATCTGCACTTATATAAAGGGGCTCGTGAATGAAAACGGCACAAGTGAGAAGCGACTTCAGTCGAACTACTCACTTCGTCATAAAACGTTTTATTTTATTTATTTTTTATAGGAAGAAGCAACAAAAGTCAAAAATGGCAGACAATTTCACGGATAACGAACCAATTGCTTTACCGTATAAGATGTGAGTAGCTGGCGTGAGAAATTGAAAATCTCTAAGCACTCGATGAGCGAAAGAGACAATAATGTATTATCTTATTTCCAAAACCTGTGACAACTCAAATAAATACCACTCAAAAAGACTGTTAAAATAAAACACCCAAACATAAGTTATCACTCATATCTGCCAATAATTTTTTGATTTCTCATTATATATTTTCCAGGGTTTCGCATGAAATCCAAAAGCATATGCTCGGCTGGAACATACCCGCCGAGCATCAGCATTTGGTGCACGAGCATTGGCGACAGTTTCCCGACGTCGACAAATCCTCCCACTATCTCCTCGCGCTCATATACACTATTCTGACCATCTCCTCTGTAACCGGCAATGGACTTGTTATATGGATATTCAGCACGTGAGTAAAACAAATGCTATTGAGTAACTTATAGGCGAAATGACAAAATTGCTTTTAAATTACTTTATTACAAAATATATTAAAAAAGACTGCGTAGCATTGCATAGCATTCAAAAGTCAGAATACATGTTTGGTCGCTTCCGTTTTCAGATACAAAACCGTTTATATCATAACCACGTTAGAGTTTAGTTCAAATAATTAGAAAACTTGCTTTTGAAGCGATTCGATTTGTGTAACATTTAAGTATAATATGTATGTTTGACAACATTTTTAGATTATCTTGTACAAGCAGTTCTAAAGCATTTGCATCATTAGGTAGATAAACAAAATAGGCACATTTACCAACAAAACTTTTCTCTTCAACCAGATCCAAATCGCTCCGTACACCAAGTAACATGTTTGTCATCAATCTGGCAATATTCGATCTCGCGATGATGGGCGAGATGCCTCACCTCATAATGAACTCCTTCTACCAGCGGATGCTGGGCTACGAGCTCGGCTGCGACATCTACGCGGTGCTGGGCTCCCTGTCTGGTATCGGCGGCTCAATCACCAATGCCGTTATAGCGTATGATAGATACAAGTGAGTCGATTCTTTGTTTATGTTATACACTCTCGATTTATTTGACATTTTTGTACACAAAAAAATATAAATCTACATCAGCATTAATCAATATTTTTGTTGATGAAACTAAATATACAATATATTAAAATTACTACAAAATAAACTTAGATAAAGTAAAACGCTGATCCAATCTCCTTTTCCCTGTGTTTGTTTTATTTTTATTTCCCTGGAGACAATACATTCAAATATTTATTCTTTTAGAAATCTCTATAAAAGCTTCCAATAAAATTTTTGTTATACTTTTGTTATACATGTTTTAATTTTTTTACCGCTATAATGATAAACACAAACACATTATAATATATATGCTTTTTGTTTTCCTTCACATAGGACAATATCCTCGCCAATCGATGGCAGAATCAACAGGGCCCAGGCGACACTACTAGTGATATGCACGTGGCTCTATGCCCTTCCATTCACAGTGTTCCCGCTCACAAAGACCTGGGGCAGATTTGTTACTGGTATGTACAACAAAATCTCAAAATTACGCAATTTTGATGAGTGCATTTGTTTAATAAATTCCTTGTTAAACAGCACGCACTGAAACTTAAATTTTCTTGAATTATGCCGTTGCTGGTATCTGTTAAAGCTCCGAATTTAAATATAATTAAGTTGTTCCTAGTCAGTGATTTCAAATATTTTTGAAAAAAGACAACTGACAAAAGACACTGGGATAGAAATTATCATCATCATCATCAGTCTATATATATGTTCCCAATGCAAGCCTCTTATGAGGGTAAAGACCACAATCCACCACTCTGCCCATAACAATGTGATTGATTACATGTTAATAATGTTATCTGTATTAATTAATATGATTGTTCCAGAGGGTTTCCTAACAACATGCTCATTTGACTTCTTGAGCGACGACATAAAGACTTTCGTGTTGTGCATTGCCATTTGGAGCTACGTCATCCCCATGAGCCTGATCTGCACCTTCTATCTCAAGTTGTTCGGTGCTGTAAGTATGTTTTGGATATTGTGATCTATGTTAAATAATAAGCGATACAATTATTGCTCAAGTTAGACAACTTCATAAAGTTTGTTTATTTGAATGACTTCAAAAATTATTTAATCATATGTGACCTGCCACGGGTGATGTATGGGCGGACCGGTTGTAATATAAATCCATATGGCTCTCCTGAAGGAATTTTTTCTAACTAAACGACTTATATATGTCTATCAAAGTGTGTAAATTAATCATTGCGATTTCATATTATATTATAATTACAAATCCAGGTCCGCCATCACGAGAGAATGCTTAAGGAGCAGGCCAAGAAGATGAATGTCAAGTCTCTGGCTTCGAACAAAGAAGACGCCGGCAAGAGCGTGGAGATCAGGATCGCGAAGGTGGCTTTCACAATCTTCTTCCTGTTCATCTGCTCTTGGACGCCTTACGGAATCGTCGCCATGATTGGAGCTTTTGGAGACAGGTATGTGAATAACAACATTTGTGTTTATTTGAAGTCATTTTGTAAAACATATTTTTTAATTTAGCTTTCAATTGAAAATTTAACAAATAATTTCGACTTCTCCTTATCTGGACTATTTATTATTGCTACTAAGATTTTATTGATTCTTATTTATGTGTATATATTTTCAAGGTCATTATTAACGCCTGTGGTGACGATGATCCCAGCAGTATTCTGTAAAGCAGTGTCCTGCCTCGACCCCTGGGTCTACGCTATTAACCATCCAAGGTTCAGGTAAATAAACCACTCAGCAATAAGGATCCTAGAGTTTTAAAATATTATAAGCTTAAATCTAGGGTATTATAATTATTTCTTTCATTCATAAACTTTTATGGCAGGTGTGCATATGGCAAACGAATCTTAGTATTAGTATGCGTTAAAGTATGTTTATTATTCATAGAGTCGAGTTAGAAAAACGGGTGCCATGGATGGGAGTAAGGGAACCCGATCCCGATGCTCAATCCTCCACCGGTAGCGCCGTCACCAACTCCGCAGATGCATAGACAATGCACTTCTGGCCATGGACAACGACAACCACAGATAATAAAAGCGACTGACAACGACGACTTTAGCCAACGTTTCAGGATATACTATCATTTATTTCTATTCATGAAATAACATTGAAGATGACTGATGATGATGAGAGATTAATAGCGTTTAAGTATATTTGTCAATATTTTATATTGAAGTTGTTCATAATGTACAGATTATATTAAATATCGTACGTTATATTATTTTAACAGCATTTCAAATTATACTAAAAACTATTTTTGATACTAGAGAGCAATAACCGCCTCGTTACTATTGGATTAATTTTTGTATTTTTATCATATTGTTACATTTCATAAAAAAACAAAAATTACAAGAACTTTACTTGCTTAACCTTGAAAGGAAAATATTACTTTATGAATAGGAGTATTTGTTAGATTAAGATTTACGATATAATGTTAATCAAAGAGCGCAATATATAAAATTCTGTGGAAAGAGAAAAAAATGAAGCGAATAGACCTTTTTTTCTTGATCATCAAGAGAAGCGTAGCTATGTATTCTCTTAAAGGATAAAAAGAGAAGACTGTATTTATGTTGAATTTATAATAAACAGTTTTATTAATGTAAAATAGTAACGATGATCCCAAACGACTACGGCGAATAATTTTTTTATAATGAAACAATAAATATGGCATTAAAATATTCTATAGTCTTTTGATTCCCTCGCGTTACCTGTAACTGCCCTATATTAGAGAGGACTAAAACAATTAAATACCTCGGTAGCACTATTGACCAATTTTTATCATTTAAACCCCATGTAAATTAATAGTTGTCTCCAAGCTCCTAAAAATAATATTTATATTCAAGTCTCCTACATGTTGCTAACCATCAGGTTATACAAATAGTATATTTAGCACTGTGTCATTCATTAATTGACTAGCTTTCTGCCCGCGGCTTTGCCCGCGTAGTCGCAGGAAAGATAGACCCGGGTTTTCCTCGCATGTTCCCGTTCCCGTGGAATTTCCAGGATAAAAGAGTGTTTTATATCCTATGTCTCTCTCCCGGTTCTAAGCTACCTCTACACAAATTTTCAGCCAAATCGATTAATCCGTTCTTGACTTGTAAATAGTGAAACTAACACCACTTTCTTTTATATATAGAAAGAAAGATTCACGGGTCAACATGAAATTTGACTTTGATTGCAAAGCATTAAATTTCGGTAATATAGGTCGTAATAAGACGGAAAAAAAATATATGGCATGAAAAACTTTGCTTTTGTGCTTAGAAGACTGATTAAACGAACGAACTGATTGAATTTTTGATTGAAAATAAAACTATTGAAATATTTTTTTTTTTATTATTCTATTATTTTTATTAAATGTTACTATCAAATTAGCTTACAGAAAAGTGGAAAATAACTTAAAAGTGCACACTTTTACTTTTTCTTTTATGTTCATAGCTACTTTCTCTCAATAAACCCCAAATATAGTCGCCCATCATGTTTTCATTGTATTGGCCTTCAAAATTCAAAACACCTTTTACAATAACTACAAGCAACATGTGGAGCCCATGGCTTATCTTGATTCCGTAAAGGACAGCCAAAATATGCTTCATAGGCTTCACAAAGAACGTGAGATGTCTTTAGTTCATATTTCACGTCTCGAACTTTAATAAATTGTCCACATATAAAACAAAATGCATCGTATTTGCACTTTCGTGACGACATTTTAAGTTATTCTGGGCATGTAAATAACACCTGATGGTTGTTTATCACTCGGGTGCCATCTAGCGGCACAGTGTAAACTTTAATAACCCACTCTCACCGCGCGGTCTTTTTAAAAATATTAAAATCAGTAAAAATTTATAAAAAAATTTAAAAATGAGTATTATTACTATAACTATCACAAAAGCAAACTTTATACCGAAAAAAGGTATTTTCTTTTCGTTTTTGTGCATAACTAACTGGAAAATAATAGTTTAAACTTTAGGACAAAGAACGATTTTTTTTTTGTAGAGTCGTAAATTATTTATTATATTACATATTGGAAGCGCAACGCGCTATTCTCGAAGTAAGTGCTGGACTTCCGTTCATCCCCACTTCATATCTCTATATGGGTGTGCTTACTGTTAGACAAACATTCATACTCCACACCATTCCAATTTAGTTTTTGATGCAAAGTGTAGCTTAAAAATAAGCGCCGTAATAAAACAATTTGTTCATCCTTTCTATTTTCATCAACTCACTCATACAATTCCTTTGGCTATATGGGACCATTTCTGTATAATAAAATAAGTAAAATTTTAAACATCTACCCATTAGATGTTCAAAATTTATGATAAAATCAATTAAATGTAATAACTAAGGAAGTTCAAAAGCTGGCGATCCTAATCAGACCACTATAATAAACTCAATAAATTATTGTAATGTCATCGACAGCTGATAAGTGTATGTGGTAGTCGAGCACGCTTCGGCGCGGATTGGGCCAGCTCGCACCGAGGAAGTACCACACCCCCCCCAGAAGACCGGCGTGAAATAGCATTCTACTGTGTTTCGACCGGTGAGTGGGGGAGCCGGAGGCCCATATCCTATAAGTATGATATTATGCGTGTCAAAAATTTATCGGGTTGGATTGGATTTCAATTTCGAATAACTGTAAGTTTCTGAAATATTAAAGAAAAATAAAATGATAAAAAAATACGTTCTTAATTTTAACAGTTGCCATTCATTATTACTCTTTATTATTCTTTCATATTACATTACATATTGATTTTATTATAGATACAATAATGATGTTGAGATAATTAGTATTATGGCAACTGCTAACTCGGCTAAATAAATAAATTTCTTTGTCCTCTTCCTTCTGTCTCTGTGACTTATGTAAAACGTCATTGTCAAGTGTCAAATGTCATCAAAGGCCAATCTTAAATCTCAGAAGTCAGAATTCAGAACATAAAAATAACATGTAATTTTAATAAAATTTTGCTCGATAATCCCAATATAAATGGTTAATGTTTCATAGCTTTTTAAAATGTTGTCTATTAAGCGCTTACCGACGTTATCCGCGTCGAAAATACAGTCAAAAATATGTTTTGATTTTAAAAATGTGATCGTCGAAAGAAATATAAACAATAATTATTCTTCTAAATTAATAGATCTATGCAAATCTGTATTTGTTTTACATCGGATTACAAGCAAATCCAAGCACCCAGTAAGTATCATAACATTATCGATTAACCAGACTAAAATATTATTGCACAACATTAGTTTATTTTATATTGATAACATTTCATTATTATACAAATATACGACGAAAAATATACGAATATACAAGTAACATGCACAATTAAATAAAACGAAGACGCAAGCTCAACGTACATTTATTTATGTATGTCAAACTCATAGATACCACTTAGTTCCATAATGAATAGCCTCACACATAACCTCTGATAATTATTGCAGCTTGCAACTGATCAATCATGTCAAATATGTCCATTATACCTTTATCTTTTTATTTGTTCAAATTTTTACTAAAAATCAACCATTAGCAAAATCAAAATATTAGCCTGAATATTAATGATATTAGTATAAATTTCAATGATTACCGTTTCAGCAATTACGCCATTTCAATGCTGAGTTCAGAGCTGCACAAGCTTTACTGAGAAGGTCGAACTTACCTGGCCTTAACTCATACTTGAACTTTAGGTCTCTGGCCAGAAGTTTGCATACAAGTTCATCTAATTATAACAAGGATGCCGATAAGGACAAGGTTTGTTATATTCTAAAAGAAAAAACTTAGTTTTTTTTTAGTATGGTATAGTGTAGTCAAAGTGAACATTTTTCAACATTTTTTATTTATTAGGATAAAGACAAAAAGAAGAATGACGACGCTAATATCCCATCGATAATGGTCAAGGCGCTGTTCTGGTTGATGACCACCTTCACCCTCATTATCATGAGCTCCATGCTGCTACCTGGTGATAATCCACAGAGTGAGGTGGGTTTGCACTAAATCTATATAAGAGCTTAGCCAAACCCAGGTACATTTTGTTAATGTACCTAAAACCTATGTGTAAATGCTAGGTAATTAGCAAATATGATATACAGTTAATTAAACAAGAACACAATTTCCATTTCCATGATGTTTTCCTTCACCGTTTTAAGATTTCCATTAAACAATTATAAATAATAAACTTTCCACCCCCTGCTTCCCTTGCTTAGTCATAGGATGTATATTCTGAGATTTTTATGCCCATAGTTCCCATTACTGTGACATGTTCTGGATAAAAACTGTTGTATGCCTTACGTCTAGGTTCAAACTATGCTTGTACCAGATTTCATCAAAATATATGTATGATGTGGCCTGAAGAGGACACAAAAAGAAACTTACCTATTAAATAATATTAGTAGGGATTGTTAATTAAATTTATTAATAGGATTTTTCATGGCATGACATAACAATCCACATTTTTAATGTGCTTTAACAACTTCAACTGTATGTTTGTGTATAGTCATTTCCTTTTGACTTGATTAAGACCCACTTTAAACAGGTAGAACAATGAAAACTTACACTACACTTTTACGGTACACTTTTCAAAGATTGGTGACAAAACAATATCTTTTTGAGTTATTCTTATTGTGCTGAGTATCATCGCTAGTTTAAATTACTTTCCTTACATATACCCTTACTCCTGCCCTGTATAAGAGTAAGTAAGGCTTAATTTATTTGGTTCTATTATTTATTTGTTAAAGAGTTAAAAAAATTTATATTAAATTCATTGCTTTCTTCCATAGTTTGTGAGATATGTATCATGGAACGAGTTTGTATATTCGATGCTGTCGAAAGGCGAGGTAGAAGAGTTGATAGTTAGACCAGACATTGAAGTGGTGACTATCATATTACATGAGGGAGCCGTCATTAAGGGGAGAAAGGTGAGTTTATCAAACATTTCTTATAAAATAAATTTCAGTAATTCTAAAATTTAGAAATTTTACATGTTATTCCATGACTACACACATTGACTCATTGAATTTATCAATGACAAGCCTTGTTGAATATAAATTAAAAATTAATGAATATTATGATTGTTGACAACTAAACATCTATAGATTTATCATTATCATCATCAGCCCATATATGTTCCCACTGCTGGGACACAGGCCTCCTATGAGGGTTCAGGCCATAATCCACCACGCTGGCCAAGTGCGGGTTGGCAGATGTCACATGTCGTCGAACTTTTGATTCTCGGACATGCCGGTTTCCTCACGATGTTTTCCTTCACCGTTTTAAGCAGTGGTGATGTTGTCTACATGCGCAGATAAATTGAAAAATCAATTTATTTCTTGCACGCTCGCCCGGTCTCGAACCCCGACTTATCGATTTTGAAGTCCGAGGTTCTCACCACTGAGCCACCACTGCACCGATTTATCATTATAGATACTACTATTTGTCTCAAAAACATAACTAGAAATTGTTGCAAATTCTTTCTTATAAGCAAAAATAGTTTTTTTTACTTCTTTTTTTATTAATTTCAGGCAACCAGCCGCGTGTACCACATGAATGTTGGAGATATACACAGATTCGAAGAGAAATTGCGAGAAACTGAACAGAGCTTGGGTGTGAAGGAGGGTACGTTTTTGAATCTCCTTTATGTGGTCTCTTTCGAATTTCTTTAATAGATCCATACTTTAAGCAAGTAATAAACCCTTTTATTAGATTTTTTTATTTACCCTATATTATATAGGTCCATGTAATTGTTCACTATCTCTAACCCAAGCAGTAAAAAGGCTTTTGAGGGCTTTTTAATAGTTTATTGTTTTTCTGGTTTCCTGATTTTGATAATGACCTTTTTCATGATTTTCTTTAAACTTTAATAATTGATATTTTACTCAGATTTTTGTGTCTATAAATTTCAGATTCTTATTATGATTATTTGTTTATTATGTGTTTTAGGGGTAAGAGTGATATACGACCGCAACGGTAGCGTGGCTGGTAAAGTTATCACCACACTGCTCATCACTGCTGTGATATTGTTGTTCCTCTATTCTACTAAGTCAATGAAGATGAACATCAATTTGGGTGGATTCGTAAGTGTCTTATATATATAAAAACGGAGTTTATACACAGATATGGATGGTGGAGAGAAAGTATAGCATATACCCTACATGTAATTTGTTAATATGAAGTTTTGGGTTAAAAGTTCGATGAGAAGTTGGAATAATATTTATTTTACCAGATGATTTCAATCACCATAAAATCATTATGGTAGTAAGTTCAATCCTAAAATAACCAGTTCAACCTGACCTTCTATTAACATGTTTTTAGGCATTTAGTTATTACGCAAGAAAGGAATATTTAGTTATTATGAAATTCACAACATAATTTAAATATGATTCAAAAATTATTTTGATTGTCATGAAATAGAAAAGGGTCAATTTCCTTCGTGTGAAAAGCCTGTCGGTCACTAAAAGTCTCCTTTCACTTTAACACTTCCTTATATGGCACCTCTGTTTTCCTAGATTTTTGAATTCTTACACCTTTAATCCGAATTCTGTCCCTACATAGTACATAATAGAATTACAGTAATAGCAAGGTCTGAATCACTGCCTAACAGTGAACCTCAATTTTCTTGAAATAAAATTGACTCAACTATGTTATATTGAAACCATAAAATCATGTTTACGGAGTCAATGTTATATTTATTTGCATGTATAATAGTTTATAAGAACAGCAAATGCGAACGAATCCATTTCTAGAGCCAACTGAGCCGTGCGAAATTCACGCTGGTAGATTCCATGAGCGGGCAAGGCAAGGGCGTCAAGTTCGACGACGTGGCTGGCCTGAAGGAGGCCAAGGTTGAGGTTATGGAGTTTGTGGACTACCTGAAGAGACCTGAGCATTATAAGAGCTTGGGAGCTAAGGTGAGGGGTATTTATTGAAGATTTTATATGTGTGATTTGTAATTATACATTAGTTGGTATCTGGGTTTAAATTTACATATGTTGTTTGACAGTCAGTCTCGTTATATTGATCTAGGTGATGGAATCGAAATTAACAGCTGTTAAGCATAATACTTATTGTTGTTTTGTTGCAAGTATATATACTTGCAATATATAGCTTTTAATATAATTATATAAAAAAAAAAAATCTGTACCCAACTTAAGGTCACATCTTATGTTAAAAAGTCGCTTTATGAGTTAAGCAAAAGCTACGTACTTGCTTTCGAATTTATTATTATGAATATTAATAAATAACCCGTATCGAATCTCATTTTGTCTAGGTACCCAAGGGTGCTCTGCTCTTGGGCCCGCCCGGGTGTGGGAAGACCTTGCTGGCCAAAGCTGTGGCCACTGAGGCCAACGTACCTTTCCTCTCTATGAATGGGTCAGAGTTCATAGAAATGATTGGAGGACTTGGAGCGGCCAGGGTGCGGTGAGTCAGGAAGCCTATACCGAGTAATTAGTATTGTTAGGGAACGAGATGATCCGTCGTGGTTGCATATTAGCTTATTGCTAGATTGTAAATAAGGTTTAATTAAATGCATTAATATCATAGGACACAGTTTTTTTTGTTATCTTTTTATAAAAGCTAATGATTAGCTACAATTATTAACATCATCTCCTCCCATGTTATCAGAGTTGAAATGTTTACTTAAATGAGCTGGATATATGTAAGTATAATTTATATCTGTGTAAATAGCGAGTAAACAGACAGACGCATTCCGAGAACTTTTCGAGAAGGATTCCATGTATGCGGGATGAAATTAACATTGAATTTTGATCACTTCAGGGATCTATTCAAAGAGGCCAGCTCCCGAGCACCTTGCATCATCTACATAGACGAGATGGATGCTGTCGGCCGGGCTCGTTCCTCCGGGCCCAGCTCGTTCGGGGGTGCGGGGGGCGAGGGGGAGCAGACACTCAACCAGCTGCTGGTAGAAATGGATGGGATGAAGAGCCGCGAGGGGGTAGTGGTGCTGGCTTCGACCAATCGAGCCGATGTGCTGGATAAGGTAAGCAAACCTTTCGTTATATCCAAGTATTGATTAGTTTTTATGAGAACTCGGAACTGTTAGGAGTTAGTTCATTTCTTTAAAGCAAATGGTAACTGTTTTACTGATGAAATTTTTGATTTATTGATGACTGTATTTTATAATTTGACTGAAAAAGCCTACGAATTCTAGTATATTTTAAGTCTATTGCGAGCATAAGAGTGCCCCTGCGTCTTATTCAGAGGAAAAATGAGATAAATCTGTATCCCAAAGGCTGCAAAGGATTATTAGACACTGCTTTCTAATTTAGCACTAATGTTTGTCCAGGCGTTGCTCAGGCCCGGCCGCTTCGATCGTCACATACTGATCGACCTTCCCACGCTCATAGAGCGGGAGGAAATATTTCAAAGGCATCTGAAGAATATTGTGCTCGAGGATCTACCTTCGTACTATGTGAAGAGGTGAGCTTCGATAATTATGATTAAATAAAAGAAAACAAAATAATGAAGGTAACATAATAAATTGAACAATACTACCGTGTATGGATGAATTTACATTGTTATTATCTTCATCTCTTACTATTTTTGATTTATTTATAAGTGAAAACTCTTAACTTACCTATATTGATGTGTCCTAATTATTTCTTGTTTTTCTTTCCGCTTACTCTATTTAAAAAGTTTTTTAACCTGGTCTGAGACTGATTTGAAATTTCGTGATATTATATATATGTGCATATATACACAGTAAAATTGCATATACCTAGATGATTTGATGCGCCTATTATAAAATGATAATAATATGATATATCAATACCAATTTTGATAGATAACAATATCAATATTGTATTTTGTTTGTATAAGATTCTGTGTTGTATTTTGATTTATATGATGATTTAATCGTTTCCGTAAACTGTGAACATTACAAAAGTGATTTGATTTCCGAGTTTCCGTCTTGTTCACGCCCACAATGGCGGACAATAGCCTAGAGTATAGTATTATCTAGGCCTTCTGACGATTTGATATATATATTCTGACAGGCTCGCATACCTGACGCCGGGGTTCAGTGGCGCGGACATAGCGAACGTGTGCAACGAGGCGGCGCTGCACGCGGCGAGGCACAAGCAGAGCATCGTGAAGGCGGCCGATTTGGAGTACGCCGTCGAGAGGGTCGTGGGTACGTGGCGGGGGATGACGTGCCACGATATGGCACGACGTGGCATGGAATAACATTGCAACTTTTTATCTCGATATTCCTTCGGGATACAGACTTACGCGGTTGAAACCGCTGGGCGCAGTTAGTAAAAAATAAAAACAAAACGAATTAGTTGAATCATTTCATTGCAATCTGTAATAGATTGCAATGAAATGAAGATGCAGATTATTAACATAATTCCAATAATTTCAAGGTGGAACGGAAAAACGCAGTCACGCGATGTCTCCCACGGAAAAGAAGATAGTCGCGTACCACGAGTCCGGCCACGCCTTGATCGGCTGGCTCCTGGAACATACGGACGCGCTGCTCAAAGTGACCATAGTGCCCAGGACCAACATGGCGCTGGGTTTCGCGCAATACACCACCAGCGATCAGAAGTTGTACACTACGGAAGAGGTGAGTCTGGCTTCTCGAATGCGTTCTCAAAACTTATAAGTATCAAAGCACCGATACGCGGCTTGGACCTTTTTTCCCAAGAACTTTTGTATGAAATGCGTCCAAAATGTCAAAATGAAATAGCCCGTAACGCACAGGTTAAAACTCATGCGAATCAGCAAAATAAATTGTATGTTCAGTGCTGTATTTAATGTATTGGCTCGTTATGCTACTAACTAGTAGAAATAACCATTCTACTTTAAGATATCCGAAATCTACAAATGTTTATAGAATATTTATATTTATTTCTTACAGCTTGTATGTCTGGTTTAACACTATAGGCTGCTGGAAATTAGCACACCCTGTATACATATATATTACTGAATAATATTTTATATTCGTCAGCTATTCGACCGCATGTGCATGGCGCTCGGAGGCCGCGCGGCTGAAGCTATCACCTTCAACTCCATCACCAGCGGCGCCAAGAACGACCTGGAGAAGGTCACCAAGATCGCGTATGCGCAGGTTCGGACCGTCTTCATATAAGTGCGAAACTAACTCTCGTCTGCTAAATTTTAATACTTTTGAACAAAATGTTTGGTTCACAGATTTTTAAAAGGATAATAATTCTTATAAATCTTAAGCTTATTGAAAGAAGCACAAATCTGTCTTTCGTATATATAAAGATTTTGAAACCATGCTAATGCATGCATAATGCACCTTGCCTCATATATATCAGTTTCTCACTCTTCCAGATCTGTTCTTAAGTTGGGCACTCTGGACCATTATTAATTTAATTTACATCTTTCAAATTGTTATTCTTTGAACACTACAATATAACAGAAAGGGTTATCATCACACGCCTACTTAACCTTACTTACCCACTTTTTCCCTTTGTCTTTCTATTTTTGTTTAATTTTTTTATTCTTCAGGTGCGAGTTTACGGCATGTCGCCAACAGTGGGGCTGCTCTCGTTCCCCGACCTGAACACGCGCGGGAAGAGCCCCTTCTCCAAGTCGCTGAAGAACCTGATAGATGTGGAGGCGAGGCGGGTCATCGCCAGGGCGTACTACAGGACGGAGGATATACTGAGGAAGAACGAGGGGAAATTGAAAGCGGTGAGCTTTGAGGGTAGCTGGGAAACAGTAATGTTGCATGGTTAGAAAAGCGTTCGGTGCAGTATGTTACCTTGAACCTTCTGCTATAAGTAGTGAATGGTCATAAATTGCTATTTTTTTGTTGGCAGTTGGTCAAGTCGCACTCATCACCATAATGTTGTTTTTGCTATGAAGAAAAATCTAACTTATGCTATGTATTTATGGTATTCATTTACGTGATATATGTGTCTCTGCGTTCGAATAAATTCGGACTGTCTTTTTTTGTATTGATCTTTTATAACTTTTTTTTTCTTACTTTACTAAAAAGAAAGTCTAGTAGGTAAACTATGTCAATATTCTTCAGCTATGTACAGTAATCATTAGAACAACATGATGTTTCTTTCAGCTCGCAGAGGAACTACTAAAGAAAGAAACGCTCAACTATAAAGAAGTGGAGGCGATCCTGGGGCCACCTCCCTTCCCAAAGAAGAAATTCATCGAGCCGGTGGAGTTTGAGACCGATTTGAAGAATATGGAAAAAGCGGCCTCTGGCGAGGAGCGTGCCGACATCGGAGCCCCTTCGGCCAAGCCAGAGTCGCCGGCCGGCGTGTAAATACGAGAAATCAATGTATTATATTATTAATTTTGTAGATGAATGTAAGATTAGTTTGAAATAAATTTGAATTTTACTTATCGTTTTTGGTGTTTCTCAGAATCATGATCGGAAACGATTAATTAGTCGTTGATTAGTTAATCGGTCTGCGCTTTTAAGATTTCACAAGGATGAATAGATATGACACATTAAAAGTACCAAAGGCCCACGATACGGATGGCTAAAGAAAGCTGGAACCAAGATTCTCTGCTTGCTATTAAGTCTACGATTGTCTATTTGTCACTTTTTGAAGTAATTTTTAACTAACAGAGCTAAACTGAAAGCTGCGCAAAGAGCCCTAAAAGTTAGCTAGCTTGGGCATTCAGAAGGGATGTAGGGTTAAAATAAAACAGTCCAATATTGGGGAACAAGTTTATTTATTGAAGAGGGCACACGGAAACACCGATAGTCACATTATAGAAACACGAACAACATTTAATATCAAAGACTAAACTCGTGTGAGACCGCAGCCAGCTGAACTAGCGCAGTTTGTTTAAGTTGGGAAGTTAGATGCATCTTACACTGTAAAATTGAATCAAAAAAATGTAAAAATACATAATTGTTGTAACGTAAGCAAGATTATCAGGTTTTTTTTTTTATTTTTTAACAAATAGTTATGCCGAGGCGGCATTGTAGACAAAAAAAGTTGTCAGTTATAGGTGTTATATTAATTACAAATATCCATATGGTCTATTGCCTGGTCAAATTATTCAAATTTAATTCCATAGACATTCGTTAAGATAAATATTCGCAATTTCTTTTTCTCTTAATAAATTAAGTTATTTAAATAAGTGAATGTCGTAGTGAAGACTAGTCTTAGACTAGGTCGGAGTTGATTGTTAGGATACATATGTTGTCACTCTGTTATACGTGGTGACCAAAATGTAGCACAGGAGCAAGTTTTTAGCCAAGTCCGCTGTAATTCCCCTAAAAATCCAGATAGTTCCCCTCATCAATTCTGGCTGCGGTCTGAATAAATATATCGTACCACCCACTTATTGGGCATAAAAAGATATTAGTATGGTAATACCATCTACCAATTCCGTTTATTAGTACAGAGATTTACAAAAAATTTTAATATGTATTTACTTATATAGAGAAATTAAATTGCATCAGATAAATAGCAATGATATCAAAAAGGATGTTTTATCCTTCGTGACTCTTAGACTGTTTTATAGCAAACATTATGATGTAATATATATTTAAACATATTCAATATACGAAATAGTAAAAAAAAAAAAATGAAGTACTAATAAAAACGGATTTAGCAGACGCATTTAACAGTAATACATGATTGTCAACTAATCAACCTCAGGAGTGGGCCACGTGTATATAACCAGAAAATCTACTCTAATATGAAAATGTATTAGAAGCTAATAGTTATATAGATTATATATACAAAGATACAGTACGCGTATTAAAACTATGAAATATCTCGACTGGTCAGCAGTCGATCCTGAGAGTTGACTAGTGTTCGCCCCGCGGCATCACTACAATATAATTAGTAAATAAATTGCAGTCTTCAAGATGTAAACATTCCAAGTCATAAAGTTTAATAAAATTTAAATTCGATGGTAGGTATAAAATACGTAAACTACAATATTATATGGGTCGAGTTGTGACTATCCACAGCGTGCCTCGAATGTTTTGTGCGAGTTAGTTTGAAAAATTATTTAATATTTAAGTTAAAATTAATTTATATTTAATTAAATAAAATACCTTTCGCTTACAAAATTTAAAAACAAACAACTGTAGAATTAATTATCCTCTCGAATAAATTAAAAACTTTTTTTATTTTTATATTTCAACCTGGATAATGGAGAACAAAATCCAATTAATTCAGAAACCGTCTCCTTTTTGGTTCCTATTTATTAAATTATGAATTCTAAGTAACAAGCATAATGAATATAATTTAAAGTCTATTAATCTCACGAAGAGACTGCAGGCAACACTGTGGACTTTACCAACCGTGTAATGAAATACATATGAGAAAAAAAAGAATAAATATATACAAAAAGGAAAAAAACCAACAAAATAATATTTATAAAATATTTATTTTAAGTACTAAATGAACATGTAACAAATTTTCATTGTAAATTATAATGCGAAATATTCCAAAAAAATAAAAACAAAATAAAAATGGATAAACAAAATCCGATAAAATAAAACTCAACTGATGAATAAAACCGAAAAATAAACGAACAATATTAATAAACCACATATGTGCTACCAGCGCGTTTCAAATGTACTTAACATTAAATTATTGTACTTATAAAATAAACATTTAACACCGAAACAGATTATTATGACAATTTCGACCAAAAGAACAAAAATCAATCAATCATGTCGCAATTTGTCACGCATTTTTATCGTATCTTGAAGTCAATAATTAAAAATAAAGTCAATAAATAGTCATATTGAAGTCAATAATTAAAAATAAAGTCAACAAGAAACTGAAATACTCCTTAACTCATTATTTCATTTGATATTTTGGTTTGAGACTAAATGCAATAGGATAAATAACGTCGCATAGGAACAAAACAAAATTTCAATTGCTCCTTATAACTCTTTCTCATAACTTCAAATAATTTAGTGCGAAAGACAACCCACAATTTGAGACGAGTCATAAACATTTTAAAAGCATATTTTGTATATTTGCAACGCTATCGTGACAAGTTTCTTGTAGTCAGAAGGATATTGACTAGATGGCGCTGTTGTGTTCTTATAAATTTATATATTACAATAAAGTGCAGTTTTAATTCTTTTGGTCGAAATGTAGTTAGAATTGCCTCTTAATGCTTTGTGCGATTACATTTAACATCAAAGGTGCCTAAGAGCATCACTGATATGCACTTTTTAATAAATTAAAACAAAATTACGTTATATTCCAAGATTATCAGGAACGTAATTACACATATACTTAGCTTAGTCCACTTACTGGTTATTATTAACAAATATATTATTTGCTAAAAAGGATCGAGGAAGTTCATATTAACGCAACAGATGGTAGATAGCACGGTGTAAAAAATAGGAAAATAGCTGCAAAATCATGAATAGAATAGTAAAAACGTCAATTAACACAATGAAAATTCAATATAATAGAATTCAATACACATAAATCCTGAAATATCAGGAATCACCACCGTTGCGTTGAACAAAAACTTGTAACATGTCTAACAAACAATATTAATTGCAAAAATAAAATCAAAGATTAAAATCAAGACGCGACGTGTAAAACAAACGCGCCAGTAAATTGAATAATAATTTAAAAATACACCTAAAATGGTGTCGAATGAAATATTTAGTTCTACAGTAAGGGGGTATCATCTACGTTACGTAATTACAGTACATTAGAGCCAAATATGGCCAAGTGGCTACCACGACATCAGAACTGGGATCTACGGGGATCGACAACGGTTCCATAACTAAATATCCTTATTTTACTTAGCAATTTTGTCGTCACACCACACTCCGCGGCCCGCCGCTCTCACCCCACTCTTTAGATATATTTATTTACATCTACATAACCACTACCCATAATTAAACGAAGAGCACATAAATTAGACAATAAATAAAGTTCTGAAAGAACGAATACGACGGTCTACGTCGTATATAGAAAATAGTGTGGAGATTCAAGAACAAAAAACCCCCAACTCCTCACAAAACATGCCCCCCAATCCCAACCTGCCTCCAAATTAATACTTACACTATCTATCACTTCTAGAAATTCGTCAAATTCAAGGCAATTTGAATTTAGTTATCGCAACCGATGTCGAGTTTTGACATTAACTTTAACACCTACTTGTTTTCCACGACATTCATATACATTTAATGATAAAATACACTTTAATGTTACACAGAGAATATTATTTAATCAATGCTCAATAGAAATTTTGAACATAAACAGTCAAGAGATACCTTTAGCCAAGGAATAAAATAAATATTAGAATCCGAGCACAGGATTAGGTAGATACTATAAAGCAGATATTGATGGCGTCGCGGTCGAAACGCACGGCGACAGAATAAAAGAAACAATACATACGGATGTGTTAAAGCTTCAAGAAAGATACATTAACCAACCGCGACGTCTAGAACTAAATATTAAGATTTGCATAAACGATAGTTTGAGCACGTTTTACGCTAAGCCATTCCTCAATATTTGTGCCCGTCACTTTTGACCCATAAAACAAAACAGCACCCACACAAATCATTCGAAAACTCAAAATACATATTGGTACTAATATCATGTGAAGTGTCCACTTTAGTAGACGTAAATATTGAAGCGGACACAATTCTAACGCTACGTGACACTGGTAGAATAATGTATTTGACACACGGCCGAGTTGGCCCGATCGTCTCGACTCGTTCGGAATCTCTGTACCTACACCTTCAGTTCTGCCAAAGCCAACCCCGAGCGCATATCTGGCGTGTTGCGCTGATATCACGTCCGATCAGATCGCGGCATAACACCCCGGACCCTCAGTCCCACCTCATCTAGCGTTGCAAAATTTCAGTCAAATCGAATTGCTCCCAACGGCTCTCCGCCATTGTACCTCAATAGTCGTTGTAGACCTCCGCCAGGTGGCGCTTCCTCACTTTCACGCACACATATAACTACGTGTATAATAATTAGACTAGACTAGAGATATAATTAGTACTTAGAACTACAATAAGCGTCATCTATTTTAAAATTTGTGATTTGATTAATGATTTGTATTATTTACAAATGAGCGCGGTTCCCTGCCATCTTATGGATAAAATATTTTTTTTATTTGTTTTCTTTATTGTATGTAAATGACGAATGTTAATGACATTGGACCTAAGCACACATAAGCGAGAATATTTCTCACCAGGTTTGCAGACGAGACGTACGAAATCTACTCAATACGGAGATGTATACAAATTGTTATAGATATAAAATATTAAAAATTTTGAAAAGCCGTTATCGAAAATAGTTGGCACAACTTTTTGCAAATTTAAATTTACACGTTTCGTTCGTAAATAAAATATTATGCCATACAGTCATCTCCAAGATAGTTCTGTTTTTTTTTTTTGTTGTTTATTTAATAATTTTATATCATATTAAACATCGAATAGGTAGTTAGTTATATTTAGGATTGAATATAATTTACAAATTTCAAAAATTTACATGTACATGAATAACCTTATATAACTAATCCATTCATAAAGTCCTGCTACCCTTCAACTTTTTATTCGTACGTGGTTGGTGGAACGAACATTCAATGTCAACCTAGTTGTTGAGTTTGTACGAAAAATTCGGTGTTTTATTGTGTGTCTCTTTCCTTTATATAAAGTATGAGTGCGACAGAGAAGTAACTGGACTCGATGAAAGGTCTACATAAAGTGAACGTTAAAAACTTTATAATCAGTTTAGACAAGTTAAAATCCATTTCAATGATATTCATACGCATCTATTACATCAATAGTTATTATGCACTATAACAATTATACAATATACAAAGAAAATTGAATAATACTGAATTTTCCTATCGCATACTATATACACACTACTAGAAATTGTCCAAAATATGTACGACGCCTAAAACTATGACTATATAGATGTTAAATACTAAAAATGAGACTAACACTTCTTATGGAGCTAAATTAAAAAGAGACAATGCAATATATTCACACTCAGTCGTCGTTTCAATTGAGCTGCACTGACTGATACGAAGTTGACGTAAAAATTTGCGCTTTACAATTATAATAGAATCAACATATTCACAGAAAAGAACACAACCTAAATAAAGGTATTTGATTTAAATAAATCCATAAAATAAAAATTTGTACTAGAGACTTAGCTAATTGTCATTTTGGTAGGATGTTACGTGACGCGTGACGTCACTCCGCTTACACCGAGTTGTCTGATGAGGACAGCTCAGCGGGATGAGATCCCTGGGGAAGAGACCACATTGTCAGTTCTTTGTCCCCCACTCGGGACCAGCTGGGGAAGCTACCTAAGCCTTGCCAGACAAGTCGTATAGAGTCGAGGCGGAGATACTGGCTATCTCGTGAACCAATCTAAACTCACCATGCAATCTTAATTTCATGTTCCCTTACAATGTGTGTCCTCCCAGATGAAGATAGCATTTACTGGGAATCGAACCCAGGACATCCCAGTCGTTACGCGTCTTAGTGGCTCAATTGTACATTGTTTTCACATTGATATAAATAAATAACGGTAGATACGTTTATTTGCTTCAAGTGCGTGTATCGGATATATCAGATGTGATGACAGCATTCATTTCAGTCAGCTATCAGCGATGTAATGGCGCCAAGATTTCTTAGATTCATTTCATTCATACAAAGTAAATACAAGATGCCTGTGTGATTTGGAACACATGGAATTAATCACTTTTGACTCCTAAAGATACAAAAATGTAGTATATTTTTGTTTTTTGTTGGGCGACAAATGTTTAGAGCGAGATCGAAATATATGATAAATTTATGTGACGTCATAAAACTAACTTTTTCGAATCTTATACATACATCGAACTTCGAAATGTTTTGCTCGAGGATTTAATAATAGATTAAGTATGCACTTTACTCGCCATTGGTTGGCAATAACAGAAGACAATACATATTTGGATAAATAAGTTTCAAAAAGCGAAATAATACTTAAGATTGATTCTTAAAAGATTTGTCATAATTGCGATCTATTAAATATCTATCTATCTAGTTTTGCATCCTGGTTAATTTTCATTTGACATTGATAAAGTCATACCATATCTTCCGTTATTAATCTATATCGATATGAAGAGATCATAACATATGTATATTTGTTTATTGTTCTAAGGATCTGACACGTCGTAATAAGGCAATGAATAACACTATATGATAGTATTATATCCCTATTAGCTTGACACAAACGGACTGACACGTACTCAACTACAATGTTACAATAAGCGTCCATCCAATAGAGTTAGAGAAGATGCCGGAAATAAGAGATTGAGAGCACATTGCGTCACTGCTACCTGCACAGGGCACGCCCCTCCGCCGACAACAACACACCTACGAGACAGCTCTAAACGAACAACCATTCTCAATTAGCACAGTGGACAGATCTAGAAGATTCTATGCTAAAAAGCGAGGGCATGCGAAGCGATAGAAAAAACATCGATCTTAGCACCTGTCATCACCTCAGCGGGTAGTGAGCTTCGGCGGTTCATGTGCGGGAGGTCCTTCATCCATTGCTGGCAGGAGACCGGGGCCGGCCTTCTGCGGCCGCTCTGGGCACCGTTCCGCGCCAGCGCCGTCAGCCCCGGCAGCTCCGAGGCGCTGACCGGCGCCGGGGCGGAGCCGCGCCGCCGCGTCGGCGACTCCTTCCCGATCAGCGTGTGGCGCAGCATCTCCGGGATGGCAGCGGCGACCTCGCGCATGCGTTTTTCTTTGGGAGCTGGAGAGATTTTGAATAAATGTTTATATAGAATATGAAAATACAGAAGAAGTCTAACGTCTAAATCAAACGCAATATTCGATCAATCTCACCGTAAACATCATCAGCTGGCATGGACTTCCTGCGTCCCAACATCTCTCCCGTGGGGAACATGCTTAGGCTCACGGTAGACAAGTTCTCCCTGAGCTGGCTGCCCACTTCCCAGCGGCGACTAGACCCGTTCCCGGAGCGGTTCGATGTGTTTATGTTCTCCTTTTCTTCATAATGCTCCTCCTCGTCGACGGGCGCAATTTCCTCGGGTTTCTCGGGGTTCAGGAATATGCACATCTGTCCCTCCATCTTGCTTCTATCGAATAATTCGGCCGCCTGGCTTGAAGGATAGGTAGTGTCCTCCGAACTCGTGTACAGCGGGCGGCAGAGCAGCGCCTGAGCCTGGCCGGACATCTCCATTGGCGGGAAAGTTTGCTGGCGAACCAACTTCCAGCTGCCACCATCTTTGAGGACGGTCTTCAGACGCGTCGCCTGCACTGGGGTAGTGATGGAGGCTATCGACGAATCGGGCAAAAGTTTCTCAGTGCTAAGAACTTTTTCTTCAGCTTCTTTGTGCTCGCAGTGTCCGCGCACGCTGAGCTGGGAGTGGAGCGAATATTCGCTTCCCATAGCGCTGCCTTGCTCCCGGCTCTGTTCTTCAGCCACAGAGCCCGTTCGGCTCTTATTTTTGTACCGCGAATCCTGGAAAACGTTCAATGGCACAGAGAACCGGCGCAATTGCTCGCGCAGACTAATCGGTTTCGGTGGGTTGAGCGAGCTCCTGCGCAGCGGTAAAAGCATCTCCGAGCTGTCCGAGATGTTGGTTCCGGAGCATGTTTCTAGATCGTCGTCGACCATATCAGCGTCAGAGATCTCAGTCCGCGTCTCCTCGGCCATCTCCTGTACGACCAGCGACTCCCACTTGCTCTGATTGTATTTCAGATTCTCAAGCATTTGCGCTGACAAGTCATTTTGCAGGAACTTGTGCCATTCCGTGATCAAAGGGGTAACGACAAATTTGAAGAAACCTGTAAGGATATTGAAATATGTTAGTAAGTGGGCTTTCAGTATATTTTGAGATTAAATGTTGTTCAAATTTTAATGCAATTATTGATATAATGCTTACCTGTCTGTATCTTTGGGATGGAGGTGGTGTGCCTGTCGCACAAGGCGGTCACGGGCAAGTTCAGCTTGCGCTCGTAGTCTCCCTGGCGGAAGAATTCCTCGCACACCTTCAGACTCCACTTCCTGCTGATCTCCCAGGGCCGGCATGGGTTCGATATGTCGGCGCATTTGAGCGCGATCTGCAGCACCAAGTGACGGTGCTCGCTCTTCTTTAAGTCCAGTGTGTTTGTGTCTATGTACGTCTGAAACGAATGATGCATCATATTATATTGTTATTCAATACCTTTCATTACTCAAAAAAAGCCTTTTAAATAACATTGTTACATAATAAATCCAAGTTAAATCAATCTTCACACGAATTTATACGATCGTATCGACGTTAAGCCGCGAGCGTAGTTAAGGCATCGTAAGCGCTAATCGGCAACATCCACCACCTCCACCTATTCAACTTTCCATAACTTTGTATCTTTATTATTGAAGTTAAAAACGAACGAGGAAAGAGTTAAATCTTATTTTATCTACCGCACTAGTTTGTAAACAAAGTGAACAGCATTTTTCTACATACACGACCTACTTCCCCACTTGCGAGCCACTCACGACAATCCGCTCCGAGATGTCTTACGAGTGATTGATAAATGCCTACGGTTTTGAGGTTGCGAAACGCTTTATAGAGTTACTTTGCATTATAAATGTAAACTGATGTAGTTAAGATGTCAGTTTTATCTTTATTATATTATGAGTAGAGATTACGCGATATTTGGGCTACATATTATGGGCATACGTAACGTCTCGTTTTAATCAGCTTCTGACATGCCTTAATCTCATTAGTCAGACATATCTATCTATATTTAGTTAAAAATACGTTAAAATCATAACACACACACGTCACAGACATTATGGCAATAATATGTAAATCTTTTCAGCCTGCTCTTAATTATAATGAATACACGCCCGTTTGCTACAACAAACTTGTTAAAATGAAACATTACACATTCGCGATATGTTAAAATAACCAACGATAAATGATCTCATTGTAAATAATATTGATTCACCGAAATACACAATCACATTGAAGTGACAAGGCGAAATTATTAATAAAACAATCAATTAATTAAACCAAATAGAGCGCAGAGCCTTCGCATTTGCAAAATATAATTCACACATGTATACCTACTGACCACACTGAATATTAATTACAAGCATTGTTAACTAAAAGCTCTTTAATTAAGGACGTTAAAACGGGCTGAGATTTCAGACATATCATTTGACCTAATTCTATACACGAACGCAAACACGGATTACGGCAGATGATCCCAACTGTGGGCCGCCGGGGCTGCTGAGTTAGCAGATTAGTGCTATCCGCGAGCTAATGGCATAGAGATGAATCTGAGATGCTATGTACCCTTTCAAATGCATCTTATATGATATATTATGTTCTGTTACAAACTTGCATATTTAACGCATAAAATCTTGAAATCGTTATATAGAATATTCACCAAAAATGCGTTATCCTGCGATCGTCATGTGTTTTTGTAGAAAACGCAATTAGTTATTCACTATTTGTTATAATTACATCCCAAAATTATAATGTATTCAAATATTCAAATGTCTGCTGGTAATATCCAAATAATAGCTTTGCATACGAAAACATACAGTTCGTACAACAACCACATTGCATATTTTTATGTAATATTATATGTTTTTTGTACGTTCCTGTCCAGAGTCACGGGTGTCAGTTTAGCTACAGAATAATAGACACCGATTGGCAGTAGTCGGTTATCTACATGTGAAGCGAAGAGCTTTTGTGTTTCGCTCGTCAGGCGGGACAGCCGGGGCTCCGGCCGAAATCTAATTTCCTTTCGGCTTTACTACATGTATCAGGTATACTGTGGCTCTGGCGAATTGTTTCAATTATGAGAAATAGTGCGAAAGACTTCTGCTACTGATACCCGCTAGAACATCATTCTGTTAACACACAGACAGCCACCTTATTACTATACAAAATCCAATTGCTGTAATTATTTAAATATTCCAAATCCACTTAACTTTTACAACGTAAATAAAAAAACCCTGATAGTAATATTAGAAAAAAACAAAGCGAAATCAATTCATAGTTCCCGGTAATGCGCTTGCGCAGTCTCATTGTGTTTATATAAATATAAATGGAGGACTAGGTTAGCTAATACAAACATTAACATGAGATGATCGTTTCATTGGGCCCGACTCCAAAATATCAATCACGACAGCCATGCGTCAAAACTGTGCCAGAGCGGTCCATGTTAGCTGTTAGTCCTAACCAGAAACACACTGACACAATTTGCGGCCAATCGTAACAGCTATATTGTCGAATCTTAGAATCGCCGTCTTTCTCTTGAGAGAATAAAAGTGATATTCTAGATTGACATCAAAAAAAAAAAAAATAACACGTACAAATCCTTATAAATAACGACAACCATATTATAAGATAATTATGTGTCGTTTTAAATTAAAGAATTGTGGCCTACGTTAAAGGAGAAAACTCGTACATACTAATTCATACCTACTACTGATTGATTGATTCAAACTTGGCCCATTACAAACACATCAACGCAAAACGTATCTCGGTGGGAATGCTTTAATTCTATAAACATGCAGATTATTTATATATCTAACCTCAATGTTACATCTGTCTAAATTCGCGATCACATTTAATTTATACCGTACAAAATCATCCGCCGAGCAGAGCAGCACTGAAGCTGAGAGAAGGGTTAAAAACCTTTCTATTTTAAATATAAACTCATTAATAAATTGTCGGTTGCCTGGAAGAAATGGCTTATAGCCATAAGGCCGTCAATTGTATACAAATTCCTTTATCACAATTATTATGTTATATTTTGTATTTTTTGGGTATACAATGAAGAATAAATAAATAAATAAATAGCTTTTCGTATAAAAAAATCTTCGATATATTCATTGATACGATGTTGTGTCATTAATTTTCCTTATACGAAATATTTCCCAATAACATTATAATAGCGCCACTAAAGTAAATATACACATAAAATCAAACCTAAGAATCCTCTTACATCCTATTGCGTTGAAATATTTCTAGACATTTATTTCCAGCGATCGAATAGCTTCAAAGGTACAATATTTTATTAACTTCAAAGAACGCTTTTGTGGGCATAGTGCTCAAAAGTAAACAATATATACACAAATATATAAAGTATGTATTTAGGAATAAAAACAAATAAATACATGTAGGACACGCCGACTATCAGCATGTATTCTAAGTCAGTTCTGCATAATACAGTAACATCCATTTATTAACTGTACTTAATCCTACCCTACTAATCCTACTATCCTACTAATATTATAAATGCGAAAGTTTGTAAGGATGTGTGTGTGTTTATTGCTCTTTCACGCAAAAACAATCGAACCGATTGCGATGAAATTTGGTACGTAGATAGCTGGATAACTGGAATAACTTAAGGCAACATTTTATCGCGATATTCCAACGGGATACGGACTTACACGGGTAAAACAGCGGGGCGCAGTTAGTACTAGAAAAATATACTGTGTTATGACTTAAAATGTTAAATATGAAATTGCACCCATCAATTGTTTTTTTATTAATTGCCAGACACGCAACACTGTCGAATGGACACGATGAAGGTGTTACCTTGAAGCATTAATATAGCAACATATAACCGAATAATCGATTTCATTAGGCATTTCCAATCGATTCTTAAATTTTCCGCGGTTTATTGTTGCCTATTTGCAAATATACAGAAATACATTGTAACTGTAATCCTGCCTCGTGATCAAATTTTTTCTATTCTTTCAAAATTTCTCATTTACATTGTAACTGATTATATATAATTATGTAACTAATTAATTTTCTACCATTCCCAAGACACATATTGTTTTCAAAAATTATTATAAGGTGGTGAACATGGAGGTCATATATAAAGCGTACTTAAAAATTAACCTGACGAATAAAAAATATTGCATTAACATAAGTTAAATAAACATTTTCTCATATAGATAACGATAATTAAATGCGTTATAAATGACATTTACTAATAAAAACTAAACACGGATAGGTTTTTCAATATATTTCAATTAGAAGTGGGAGAGAAGTTGAGTTGAGATAACTAATGAGCGTTGACGGCCCAACGTTTTAGTCTCCATCAAGTTTATTCCGTCCAAGACAATTTGAACATAAGTGCTATAATAAAAAATCTCAACCACTTGTAGTGGTTATATTACAAAACTTGAAATTTGAATTTCATCGACGCGTTTTATATTATTTCTATTAAAACAAGTGTACGGTGTAAACATTTATAATTACCGCTAAATGCGATGTCGTATAAATTCTTTCAAACTCTGCAAAGTTGCCGTTTTCAGACCGAGTTGTTTGTTTCCATTTCTTTCATTCGTATGACTTCGCACTTTTCGAAATTTCATGAAATTTTTGTGACTTTATACCTATTCAAAAGAAAGTTGTATTTCTCTAGGCATTTACGTAACGATATTTTTATTTATCCCCTTTTCCACTTGTCTTCGCTTGTATAGAAATACATAAACGAAACTAATCATTATTACGAATTATATCATTTTATATTTATGCGGCATATTAATGAATCGAATAGAATAAAGTGAAGAAAAATGTGCAGGTTCTTAAAGCAGAACAATAATAAATACTATATGCTCTAGAGACTACTTGAGAACATAAAATAAAACATAATTCCATACTTATGTTAGACATACGAAGAACGTTATCGTGCATTGTGGGTTCAAATATCGCTCTTCGTTACGTAGAATTGATTCTCAATGCAATAAACTATGAAAATAAGAAGTAATAAAAATATGAAAGGCTTTTTTCCTTCAAAACTAATCGATTTTTAAACCACTCGTATGCTATAGAAGGTCACAATATACTGAACTCCATATACTTCCCATATCCCAACATTGACACTAATCACGCCGACTAAGAATTACAAACAACGTCCTTCAGGTATCACCCACTATAAATTGGACCGTGACAATAAATTCATCCACACCCACATTGATAGACACAGCTTTCAATAACAGCAGATACAAATCGACACTCATCCTCACGGCATCGACTGCAGCTGATTTCCTGCGGGTCTTCACCATTATTGCTGACCCGTAGGCACCTAAATTTTGATGAGGATTTATATTTGTCCGATATCTCATTTGTAGACACTTTAAAGTCAGTTTGTGGGGAGCAACCCTGAATGACATAGATACAAAAGCGACTCAAATACTGTTAGTGGTTGTTGAGAAATAATTTATGGCACTTAACGCCGACGACTTCTGACATCGTATAGTTGCATCAATGAGATCCTAACGTTTGGAAAACCATTGTAAGAATATTGCCGATCATGTGAAAGAAAAAAAAGAACGAATTAATATGAAGTTATAGGATGAATAGTTCGAAACTATACAGTTAACGTATGCAGATGATCTCTTGCATAACATACATGTCCAATAATCACCATTACGTAAGGCGATTAACGTTCGTTAAACACAAAGCCATGTTACGTCCGAATACAGATTTATCTTTTAACTGGACCTCTATGATTGAGTAATAGACTTAAAATTTTGTTTCATTATCAGCCCATATATGTTCCCACTGCTGGGACGCAGGCTTCCTGTGAGGGTTCAAGCCATAATCCACCACGCTGGCCAATTGCGGGTTGGCAGATGTCACATGTCGTCGAAATTTTGATTCTTGGACATGCCGGTTTCCTCACGATGTTTTCCTTCACCGTTGCAGTAGTGGTGATGTTATTCACATGGGCAGATAAATGGAAAAATCAATTTATTTCTTGCACGCTCGCCTGGTCCGAACCCTCAATTTTAAGTCCGAGATCCTCACCGCTGAGCCACCACCGCTTATTATATTAAAAATTTGTTTACTGTACTTTAAAGCTTTGAAATTATCTCATATAAAATACACTTATATGCATGTCGCTGTCAGATCGCATAAATAGCCGTATTACACTACGATTAACCGTTTCCAAACACCGAACCGTACGTATTGCGGTCGAATATTCGGAATTAGAAATTGTTTGATTCGGTTAGGGGGTGGATAAGGTTCGTTTTATTTTAGAAACTACCACAGTCTACTCACCTGGCCCCGACGGTCGTTCGGGAAAAGCAAATTCTCGGCTTAATACAAAACAGCGAGGGTTTGTAAACTTTATTGTCATCTTAAAACGGCGAAATCATACAATTTGCCTGCGCCAAATACACAATGGGTAGTTTGAAAAATGTTCAGGTTTCTCTACTTTTCAAGTAACCCATACAAAAATAGAATATAATCAAGAGCCGTGTCAGAATTCAAAACATCGAGTTAGCAGCTACAAAGTGTCTAACTGTAATTTAGAAACAGCGGGAATTCAATTGAAAACATCGTATACGTCCGATACTTTATGTAAAGATGCATATAACTCGTCGAATGGAAAATAACTTTACCAGTGTTCTGGGTTCATAAGTTACTAGTCGCTCGTCCCGACTCCGCCCGGATATTAAGATTCCTGTTTTATACCAAAGGGAGTATTTAATCGGGATAAAAATATCCTATCATCCAAGCCCGCTCCTACCTTATCTGTAAACCAAATTTCATCAAAATCCATTGAGAAATTTCAACGTGATTGACGGACAGACATCTAAACAAATAAACTTTAACATTTATAATTAATGTGATTAGTGTGATTTAATAAACAAAATCCCAACAGGTAAGGGAACAATTTTATGTCCCGTCTCCACAGCCATCAATGTTCCAACGCACACAAACTTATTCCGATTACGCTATTCCTACTTTAATGGCATGTAATCGCACACACGGCTCGACGCGGTGCGGTTGATTCGTATGAAGATTTACACAGTGACGTAGGCGCGCCCTAAAAAGAGTTGCTTGATCCAAAGCGCTCTGACCGTAATACAAGCTCCCGTCTTAGCGGCCAGACGTGCTCAACTTTTTCCCGCACGCTATATTAAACAATTTGTTTTATCCAATCCGTTATAGGATGAAACACTTTTCACGTTTATTCTCTTCAAATAATGTAACTGTCAAGTATATTCTATAAATTTTTGGTTGGTTTAAATGTTATAGGAAAATAAAAATACTTAATCACTTTACTTGTTATATATCGATAATTTTAGTATATACTAGCTGCACCCGGCAAACGCTGTTCTGCCTTACTCTGATCATTTAGAGGTATGAAAAATAGATGTTAGCCGATTCTCAAACATACCCGATATGCACACAAAATTTCATAAGAATCGGTCAAGCCGCTTCGCAGGAGTATGGCAACGAAAACTGTGACACGAGAATTTTATATATTAAGACTAGCTGCGCCCCGCGGTTTCACCCGCGTAGGTCCGTATCCCGTAGGAATATCGGGATAAAAAATAGATGTTGGCCGATTCTCAGACCTACCCAATATGCTTACCAAATTTCAGAGGAATCGGTCAAGCCGTTTCGGAGGAGTATGGCAACGAAAACTGTGACACGAGAATTTTATATATATAGAAGAAGATATATTAGATGTACCTTATTGCAATGGAAGAAAACAACGTATTCAATTAATTGAATTCACGTCAAACTTTAATTTTAATACGATTATTAACTTATTTAATAAACCTTGTGCCAATTTCAGCTCAGCAGCATCAAGAGAGAAAAAACTACACATGTACATTTGTTTAAAAGCGTAACTAAATTATTTATTCAGTGGAAAAATGGATGCAAGCTTCGAATGCAGGATTAAAAGCCAGGCTTAAATTAAAATAGAGAGAGCGTTGCTTTCCGTGTATGGCTGTACGCGATTCGACTTCAATTGGATGGAGGGGATGAGAGAATTCATTACTCGTACTAGAATAAATGAAAAGGACCGAGTCGCGACGGATTATGTGAGTAAACATTGCGCTGCATTTAGATTATTGTTGATAGCGCAATAATGATATTAGATGAGTTATTATAATCGAAAAGTTATAAACAACGGTGTAATTGGTCAATTTAGACTTACAATATATAAAAATAATCCAGACTATTAATATAACGCTGAAGAATTTGTTTGTTGGAATGCGCTCAGGAACTACTGTACCGATTTTGAAAATTCTTGCACCGTCGGATGTGTACGTTATTCCTGATTGCTACAGTCTGCATAAGTATCACAAGCGATACCGGGGCGGACCGCTTGTAAAATGAATGAACTTTAAATGTTCAGAGAACGGTCTTAAAAATTAAGACGATGGTACAGTACAATGTATATTTTAGGTATTACATTGCATTACCACAAGAAAGAAGCTATTTCCATTAGTATGTAAATAAGCGTAGCCGTCGAGTCGGCGTCGCATCTGCACCGGACCTAACATAGCCCAGATATAAGTGTCAACTATGTTCAATTATCATGGAACCAAATTACACGCAAATTTGTCCTTCAATTTTTTGTTACACTTTATTATTTTTCAAGCGACACAAATGTTGACTACTCCTGCATACACTACTTTACACTGGGCGAAAATATTGAAAATATTATTCTCGCGTTTAACCTCTTTAGGGAGATGCGTAATTCAGTGTTTGTATAGGTATCTAGGCCCCACTGAATGTGCTACGCCACTGTGTAACCAAGCTTTATACTATTATTGGCTTTTAAACTTTTGAGAACCTTGTAACAACAGCAGACAGGTTCCGTCCTGTTTTGAACAACTAAAATACGACCGTTACTGTCCAAAAAAACTACTTTTGATACTAAATAAAAATACTATATATATACTAAGATAAAATACTTTGAAAAGCTTGCGAGGGAAGAAAGCATTAATTATTCAGAATCTATTTGTATTGATTTAATTACTTTAGCTAGTTTTTGTACAAATTTGATACTTAAAACAGATTGACTTAATATTAAATACACTTTTATTTGTAATTTATTTAGTGCGATCACTTTATTCCATTCCAAAACATCACCTACCATTTTAAGTTCGCCGATTTCCCAACAGCGGCTATCGGTTTATTCATTTGTCTCCGAAATAAAAAATGAAGAGATCGACATGTACAAAGGAGAATGCATATAGCGATCGACTGTCACCCTATGTCTTGTGGTGCGATGTATAAATAGTTTCACAGTGTAAATTTATTTAGACTTTCCCCGAGCGAACGTTGCCGTGTAACATTGTTTCCTAGTTATTCGTTGACATAAATACCTCAGTGAGTAACTTGTAACTATTTCACACTACCAACCAGAATTATTCAGCAGTTTGCAAAAACCATCCCCGACGATGCAACATCACACAGACGTTATAAACAATTTTCATCTCAGCTCGGCAACGCACGTGAAAATAGTTCGCATGGCTCTATCTAAAAAGTAGGCTATCGTCTAATTCAAGACTAGATGACTACGTGTTCTACAACTGCGGCTATTAATGCAGACAATTTAATCACGCACAGAAATACACCGGTAACGAAGCGACCGTCGCTTCAACTGTTACTCGGTACTAACTATTCGAAATAAACTGCTAAAAACACACGTTATTCAACGAACAAACGTAATTAGGTTATTTTTTACCTCAACTAAAATCAAACAAGTAAAAAATGTGCATTTGATTCTTCGCAACTTATAATTGAATCTAAAAAGTTCTCTCGCGGTTGGGAAGCTGCATTATTCTTGAGTGCTGACGTTACCTCGATTCCTCGAATAATGTTAAATTATTGAAAAATAAAAACAGGTCCTCAGCTTGTCGCACCGTTGTAATAAAATTATATAAAGTGTGTGGGAGTAGGAAGGTGGAAATATTGAAACAAAAAGGGAGGATCCTCGACCAATGAATTCAACTGGCCGGCCGTAGCGATACATTTTTCTGAATCGCGATTGTGAAATGTTTCCGCTAGTAGTATAGTCGTTTTCGAGTTTTCGTTGTAATATTTCCACAACAAGCTCATAACTAGCTAACTAAATAACACGATTCAAATATCTAATAATTCTTATCTACAAAAAAGGTCATCAAAGTCCATGGACTTTGAATTGAAGTTGAGGGAGGGATAGTACTCCAGGTTCCAAAATCCATAAATATCCTTAAAGATAAACGCAAAAAGAATCACGACTATCGGAAAAAATTCCACGGAGCTATCAACTAGCGAAACCTTTGTTTTTGAGAACACATAACATTTAATATAGTGTTAGTAACTAATATGCAAGAGCCATTAATTAGAGGAGTGGAGCGAGGTGACCAGGGTCAGGAAAAATATTCCTCAGCGCCGCATTAAATTAATGAATTCTATGAAAACTGTTGAAGAGATTGGCGGATAATTGCGCGCGTTTTTCTAATGAAACAATAGCATTAATAAACAAGCTTGCTTATCGCGAAGGGCGCACGTGGTCGGTACAAAAAGCTCTACTCTGTTTCCTGGAAATATTAGCTTGGATCTTATAAAAAATACACTCGAATGTGTTGCAATTTTGTCCCATATTTCGCTATTTACGCATCGACTACTAGCCCCCATGAATACAAATTTATGATACTTTTTATTAAACAAACAAGTGAGTAAGTAAAAATATCCACTATAATAAAATTATTTTTGATTGAAAGAAATAACTATTAAATATTAATATCTTTAATTCTCGCATAATTACCCAAGTGTTTGTATACACTCACTCATGATTGGAATTTGATAAAGCATCATCATATCGTTAATTCATTAATAATATTGTACCGACCAAAACAAATCCTTTATGTGCAGCTACATCGCACAAAAAGCTCTATATACTTATATAGATTTCTATATAGATTTACTGAAACCCTTGACAAAAACTAAATGAAGCTATCGCATTCAAGCACACATCACCGTTATTAAAACCACGCGTTATACTAAAGGTTTTAAAGCATTCAAAACAATTTGACATCACACTCGATTCAAAGCAAAGTACATATAAAAGCGTTGGCCATAGATTTGTTGCCTTGCGTCCATATACATTGCAATGCGCTTGCATTGCTCACCATATTATTGAGTAACTGATTGATTTTATCAGTTACATTACGTTAGTTGAGTATTCACCTCTCGAGTAAAGAACCGATATGGTTTTAAAAAGAGAATCGTTTAACACCCTGCTGTTTTATACAACGCAACGCTGTTGCTTCTATCAAAATCACTATGTAATGTAAGAGATGGCATGATCGTAACATATTATATATAATTTTACCCTTTCAGTACTATCAAAATCAATATTCGCCAAACGCGAACAAAGCCGCCTCTAAGATGTCACTAAATCACCGTGCTGACAAGCGAGGCGTCATCACACGACGCTGATTGACTCCGTCAAGCGGCATGCAACCACGCTACATGGAAATTAACCATTTCACACATTGACATCCAATCGAGATGAACTGCTGCGTGCGGACGGGGCTTAAGTTTAATTACAACAAACTTATCAAAGCGATCGAGATTGCACTGCTATATTACTACTATACTCGCTTCGATTAGTTCTCGAACAACAATACTTAGTTGAACCGTGTCGGTTATTAGTCAAGCTGTACAGTTAGTTAGAGCTTCTGCCGAATAACTGACGTTACGAGTTTTGTTAGTGAATGTACCACGCGCTGCATATTTTGTTATTTACCCACAAACTTGTTTGCAAGAATGAAAGCGTATTAGAATATCTTCATAACACTACCAACTCTTAGAATTATGGTATTAACAAACGGACGGAACGTCGTAGGGCGATTTCGACCTCCTCAAAAGATTCCTTTTTTCTTATCTAAAAGAGGGTAACCAGAGAAGAAGGTAAATATTCTTAACCTAAAAAGTGTGAGATCGAGTCACTAATGAGCACGAATGAAAACTCACTAACACAAAGGTCAGCGACTTCCTCACGATGAGAGCTATCAACTACCAATAATCTATATTTAAGATTCAATCGACGTGGGCGGTACTTTATATATAGGACTTCTTTACCCATTTGTTGGCATCGACTTTGTTGATTTTGAAAGACCTACCCAACGACACTCCACACACAACTGAACAACTGCTATGTACTATTGCGTTTCTTTTATAAATAAACTTCGCTTGAACCAGTAACAAATATGATGCACTAGCAAACCCGGCGAACCTCGTTTCGCCACCAGATGGTTGTATGTGAAAAATGATTTTCCCGCTTTTCAGTTGAAATTTTTCCTGAATTTTCTATGCTATAAACCTCACGGTGCCCGAGACCTTTCCAACGAATGCAAAACCGTGGAAATCGGTTCGTGCGTTCTGGAGTTATAGCGTCAGGAAGGAAAACCCGACTTATTTTTATATAGTAGATTACATAAAACCCTTAAAGAAAGTGTACACTTTTCGATGAAGAAGGAGCAAATCGTTCAAATTAAATACAACACTCTCCGACGCCCGACCATCAAGGAACTTACTTTTATAACACGACCACCATTTCCCTTGGCATCGATATGCCCTCTGGAAATGATTCCTTCAAATCAGTCACTTTTTTCTTTTTTTTATGTTATAGCGGGCAACTAAGTCAGCTCGTGGTTCGCCTGATGGTAAACGATCACCACCGCCCATGAACATTCGCAGAGGCACAGACCTCTGAGAATGCGCTGTCCGCTTTAAAGGGATAAGGGATAAGGAAAGGATTGATAATTGGTAAGAAGGAATGGACCGGGAAGGGTCAGGAGAAGGAAATGGGCCTACGGCTCCCTCACTCAGCGTTCAAAACACAATAGCAAGCTATTACTTCACGTCGGTCTTCTGTGGGGGTGTGGTACTTCCCCGGTGCGAGTTGACCGAATTCGTGCCGAAGCATGCTCGACTCCCACAAATAAATCTGAACTGGATTAACGTTTCTTATTCATACTACATACATAACGTTTTAATTCTATACATAATAGCCACGCAAGCGTGCCAGCTCGACGTAGGGTCGTTTTAAATTCAAAAATAGAATTTGAATAGAATTCTTTGAAAAGCGCGTTAAATCGTTTTGCTATTACGTAGCCAGTGCAGGCTGTTTCACAATGTAGCCGATTTAGTCGGTGTCAAGCAAACTCTTTAAAAAATACATAGAATCAATTGCAGTCCGTTAACCCTTATTTTGTTATGGAAATTGGGTTAACGGATTCGTGCTGGCTTTCGGGCCGTCACAATTTCCGTGCGACATTCAATCAGAAGTGGAAGTGGACGAGGGTCGACGCCCGTCATATTGTGTTTTTTTTTTCACACAAATACAATTTAAATGAAGTGGTATATTTGTATTAAATAAATGTGATGTCACGAGGCTCTGTTACTTGTACGCCTCACAGTACTATATTTATAGTCCGGTCGAAATAGATATTTGAAATAATGAAACACGCCGGAGAGACAAGTCAAGTAGTGTCAACTCCCCATCGATCCCATTTGTGTTTAAAGACTTATTCGAGTTCACAGCTTCTTTGGAACATTTTCTAAAACGGTAAGTTTTATTAATATATACTTCAGACAAACGTCGTAATGTTATCTACATTTAAACTTTAAATGTTAATATTTTAAAATTACTAACAAAACGGGTCATTTACTTTTTTAATCACCATTACTTGACACAATTCGAAATGTTGAAAAAGCGGCTTTGTTCAGCAAATAATTTACTTTTAGACTTAATTTCATAAATCGCATTAGTACATCTTTACATCCATTTTCTTGTATAATGTAATACATTAATCTGAAAAGTTTAATCTAATAGTATATTTTTTTTATATCAGAGCGGACAAACGAGCTTGTGCAAATCTAGCAAATCTACCGCCCACAGGCATCCAGAGAAACCAAAATAAGGTAACAGCTAAATAAATATTCGGTGTCTTGATTAAGAAAGTGTATCACACGTATCTTTCTAAAAATGGTGGATGCGATATCGTTCTATGAGTATGAAAAATCAACACGATGCCACGACAAAGCCGATGGTAAAATTCACATTAATAAAAATGAGTATAAAATGTTGCCCCATATTTGGACGTTATCGTTCAATTCAAAATTTGTTACACAATTATAAGTTTCGCCAGAGAATAAATAAATCAAATATAGCAAAATCGATATGGGAAAATAAACAAATGTTGTATAACTCTAACCCTGTGCGAAATTACACACGATTCGTTTCGTGATTATTGCAAAATGAAAGAAAATGTGTAAAAGTAAAGCATACAAAGTATTTACACATCTATTTCTGGGAAACTCTTGCAAATATGTTCCTATATGCTGTATTAAAATAATATAAATTATATCACACGCAATGCGACAACTTATTAAATATAATAAAGCTTAAGAGTTTATTTCTTAAATATTCTCTGCCATGAACCACCTGATCGAACTCTATATATATATAAAAAAAAATCAAAGATTAAAAACCTCAACAGACACAGATGCTCAACCGATTTAGATACGTCATTCATCAGTAGAAACCTATATTTTCCTTAAGTTTCCAAGGCTACATACATGGGTGCAGATCCTTGGAAACTACCCCGAAGGGAGTCCGGCCCAAATGCCACATACATTCAGTTTTCGCAGGCACTTTTAACACAATTTGCCAACGAAAGGCTTTTTCTAGCGCAAGACTTACCGCATTTATTCGCTAACAAACTCTAAATATTTAAAAGGTTTTCCCTGACGAGGTAACCGTGTTCCACTTCTATTAATAAAACTGTTAGCAAAAACTCGAATTGTTATCAAAATAAACGTCTCTTGTTTGTTTGATTGTGCATCATTAATATTCTAGAATATGCTCAATGCATTTTAATTACTAGATCTCCTATAAAGGGACTACATCAGCTAAAAGCATGCTTAACAATGCCTTAAAGTAAATGATCCTCTACAGTAAAAGTAAACAGGAAATTGAATACTTCAGCATATTATACGCTAACTTGATAGTGTATTAAAAACATGATAGAAATTCACTAAGACACCTTAATCATTTCATGCTAATATACGGGCAATCATTGAGTATTTAAGCAAATTATTCATCAAGCAATATAGGATTAAGATACATATTATTATTTTTTTGTAAATTTTTTGCAAATCGCGTAGGTTTTGTAATTTTTGGTCGATGATATATACGACGTACGTGCGTGTGCGGGCGGCAATGCGAACAGACAGAACAAAGCCGGCCGAGACGTGAATAACTCGATGTGTGCGTGCGCCTTCATTTCAGCTCTTCATTTACAATCTCCATCCGTCTAATAGCACTTAACTCTAGCTCTTACATTTTAATAAACATATTTGTCAGCCATTTAAATTCACACGCAGCACCTTAATCCCATTTGACATTGCGCGTACGGCACTCCCACAAATTCCATGGTGCACCACATTAATTAAGTATGATGCAGTTTTCAAGGCTAAGTGCTAGCCTTGCTGGCGCCACCAGGTGTTGCGCGTGTATGTCGCGCGGGGGTTGCCACGTGTTTATCAATTAACTAACCTCAAACCTCTCGGGACTGTGCAGTTGACATGGTTACGCATGACGTTAATTCTATTTGTTTTACATTAGCGTACAATGAAATAAATGAGCCAAATAATTGTGCTCGTAATTAAATGTAATGCAGATGATAATGCTATACATTCTCAAAAACATTTTGTGTACAAAAAATGCACGACTGTATGGAAGTTGTGACGACCGCTGTATAGTCTAAACGTTTTCGGCTTTTACTACGATATGTTACATCAAAGGTGTTGTACTACTGTATACTTCTCTTTATACTGTGCCCAAAGTCAAATCATTAATTTAAGCAAGACAAGGAAAAGTATCTTTTATTTACCACACATCCACGTTTGAGAAAACATCGCGTCGAATTAATTAAACAACTTTGGCTTTAATGAGTTCAAGAACGCTTCTTGAAACCCGTTTGTAACTAAACGAAAACTTTGAAATAATTCAACAAAGAAGAAACTGTAGTCATTGCACAAAATACAACAAATATTGTATGTAGATCTGAGTCTACGGGCGCTACGAGCGTCTACGGATAACTTGCGGACGCACGTAGCCGCCTCCAACCCGCCGACTGCAATATAAACTTAAACTGAGATTGTTTCACTTCACCCCACTTTGACTATCATCTCAGTTATATTACTTTAACCACATTTACAAACATTATTTTATTGACAAATTGAAAATTTTGACAAAATTTTCCTGAATATTATACGACAGATTTCTAAATCAATATGGTAAGCCATACTTGCTAGTCATCCATTATTTAAAATGGGCAAGAAAAGATATCACCGTCTAAGGTAAATCGTTATAGTGTATATATCCTTACAACTCACATTTAAATCGCATAGAATTACACTTCAATAAATGCATACAATAAAGACGGAGGGTCTTTGTTGTATGATTTTCAATCACAATAATATAGTTCCAAGTTAAAATTTCCGTGCACATTTGTAAGCAATAAATCCATTGAAACCTCGCAGCACTTTGGCCTGCACTAAGTCCAGCTGAAAGTAGCTTTCGAAAAGCTTTTTAAGTTACAAGCGTCTGCTGAAATATTATTTTGATTCCAATACATATTGTTAGAATATAGAAATGCTAGATCCTGAGTTAAGTGCTCGTATATTCTTATATGGTCTCGGTGATATCGGTTCAAGAAAATCGGGATACTATTATCCTTAAAATGTAATCAAAAATATATAAGCTCTAATAATATCTTATGGCATTAAGTTTGCTTCTTAAAATTTCAGAATTTTTAATGAATTTAAAAACACATTTTCAGGTACATTGAAATAAATATTAATAATTGTGTGAAAAGAAACGCCCACATAGCAATAACGTAACCGAATGAAACATCTGATCGCTCTTTTATTGGAAAGTATAAACTCAAAAGCATATTTACTCATCACAAGAAGTCGCAATTCATGGCCATCAATTTAATAAATAGCCAATTGGAAGTCGGAATGATGCTAGATCAAACATCACGAGAGTCAATATTGACTTCATTTAGAAAATTAATTTCGTCCGGACCGTAAGCTAGTGCAGCTCAGACGCAACCAACAACAACAAAGATAAACATCGTAGCGAGTTCCTGAGAAAATAATTCTAAAATCGCATCGCAGCAAACATTTTCCGCTATCCCAAAAGTTTTAATAATTAATTCCGGTGAAATTGTGTTGGAGTGCAGCGGCGGGGAAAGGAGAGGAGGGGAGATTTAACAAAAATATAACCGAATTTCGCTAGTGGGTGAACCTACACAACTGCGGATGTGCATATGCGTTGGATAAATATGTAACGGAGGGTTAAACATTTTGAGAGTGGAATGTCGTCGTCATTTACAAGGACAGCTCATCTTTTGAATAAGTTTGTAAATACATTACAGTTTAATGATTTAACTGTTAATTTGTATTATAAAGGTATTGGTTACTTTGTACAAACTGGATTTCTACCGGTGCCTTAGCGCGTGAAAATCCTATCTCATAACTTTTTGGTTTCGCGATGTACTTCTCTAAGATCTATTAATTTAAAAATAGTTCTATATAGGAATTATCTAACATATAACTATGTATGAAAAATTGAAATCAATTTATTGCACAGGTGTGAGATCGCAACAGACGCAGTTACTTTGACGTACATCATTTTGCATTATGAATAATGTTATATGAAGTTAACCGATCCTGTCTGTGAGTTAGTCGCATTTGCATATTATATACCAGGGACGGAATAATCAACCGAAGGCAGGCAGTATATACTGCTTTCATAATTGTAATTATTAGAATAATTTTTGACGAAGCGCGGAGATAATGTAAGCCGAAACGGTACTACGTCCTACATGAAGTATAGGTGAATAGATAAATGTAAAAGATAAAGTTTGAAAACCTAAAAAATCAAGCCTTAAAGATCCAGCATAAAACGGTCTATATTTAAACCAGTTTAATTCGTAATTGGCATAATTATGGGATCAGTTTTAATTACAATCAAAAACATCTGCTAAAGTCGAGCATCAATGCTATATTTCGATAATTAAACTTTACATTTCCTAATTCAGTTTGTTGGGTAACTTAACCTACAATAAATACGGTTCTCGAACTACGCAATAATATAAGGTACCCAGAAATTTATCATTTTCAACAAATAAATAGTGCTTTGTGTATTTGAATTATTACGGAATTCCCATAAGATACAAATTAAACTTTCATTTTGAAATGTGATGGACGTGGGAACATTTTAATTAATTAGCATTCTACTACGCTATCTGGAATTATCGTAAATTTATATCCATTTTGACCTTAATTCATCCGAATTAATACAAAATTGTATTGCGATTATAACACTATTAAAAATCATATACATTTTTTTACAAGGAATTTCATCGTGATCTATCACGATGCGCATTAGAAATTCATCGCCAAATCTCCATCAGTTTCATATAACAAGATCGACACAACACCGTGGTCTCACCTTGAACTGGCTGAGGTACTCCTGCTGGCGCGTGATGTCCGTCGCCAGTATCATCGAGCTGACCTGCCGCTCGAGCCGCACGCGCAGCTCGCGCTCCAGCAGACCGCTCTCGATGAGGCAGCTGACCGCCGAGCGCCAGTGATGGTTCTCCAACACCGATGTGTTCTGCGACAACGTGGTACGTCTACTTATAGGTTTCGTAGCGAGTAAATAATATCTGATCGTTTAAATACATGCTATTCAGGTAAGAATTAACTATATGGTGTGAAGTCCCGTGTAAGTGCGGTATGTGACATATGTAAGAATGTTATCATGGATCGATTAATTTTCTTAATAAACAAGTAGGTGATGATCAGCTTTCTTTTTCCGACAGGACAGCGAATCCACAACCCCTTGGTTCTACGCTCATGCGTTAACCACTGCAGCGAGGAAACGGTCTAACTTTACGGTGGTCAAAGATTATTTACAGAAAAAAAACCCAAGCGAGTAAACAAAAAAATCAACCTTCGTTATATTAATTGGAATCATTACAACAGGGGTCGTCTTGTTGTGAGCATTTACAAAGAATATAAAACAAATAGTTGAACTTCTAATAAGCCTCGGTTTTAGAACAAAGCAATCAGGACAGCGTGTATCCCGCCTCGAGCACGATATTTCCACTCTTTCTTACTTTTTACATTTCGTTGTTACTCGGTTTATAAATAAGATGGGTTGTTGTGTAATAGATGAAAGAAAAAAAAAATATTTTAAACTAGCTTTTCACGAGCAGTTTCTCCCTCGTGGTAAAGAAAAAGTAGCGAAAGACGGTTTCGGGGTTTTCCTCACATAGATCTTGTTCCAGTGAAATTCCCGGGATATCCTATATCCTGTCTTGGGTTTTAAACTATATCTCTGCTAAATGTTCCAAATCGACTGACTGGTTTAGGCGTGAAGAAAGGACATCCAGACTGACATACTTTAAATTTATTATATACTATATATTTAGTAGAGATTTTGCCAAAATTCTATACCTACTCCAAACTGGTCTGATAAGCTAAAAATAAACACTGTATTTAAAACTTGAGTTTACTTGTCTCACGTGTCATTCACAAAAATTTCAGTTTCAGAGTCGTTCTTTGTTACGCAGCTTTCACAAAAACGTGGACGTTGCTAGTTGACGCTACGTGCCACGACTGCATTCGCTCGTTGCCTCACAACAATCGCTCTAGGACACACGAAATGCTTTAGGCACGAAAGGTTTTCTATAATTAAACAATTTAATGTAGTTGTCTTTAGCAAATATTTTAAGATTATGAATGCGTGGGTTTTTTTTTCTGATGGATTGTGTTTCTTTCACGTCGCGACGGAGCGATTTATGATATGATTTTTGTGTTTGTAGATAGCTAGGAGGCTACAGAGCGACATAGGGTACTTTATAGCTGCTTTGGGTATTACGTATAAAACGGTAGAGAAAATACGCAATGGTATATATGGTATATCCACGTCAGCGAAATAGGCGCGGTGCACACGACTCAACTTCACAAGGTGGTAACAACCAACCGCGCGAGTGTAAACACGGCATTAGGCACGAGCACTACACTGTGATAAAGTAGCGAAACGCCAAATGGGTTCACAGGCAATCAAAGCGTAGCCGAAGCCTGCATGTTTGCGCGAGATTACAGGTCACTCGTCAAAAAGCCCGTGTCGAAAAGTCAGTCCGATACGTTGATACCTAGGCTTTTGTGGGGCGCTTCTGTGGATATTGTAAACGTAACTGCGGGTTTTTCCAGCAATTTACAAGCTCCGCTGAGATATTCGGTTCGGTTGCAGGGAATATAACACGGTATCGTGCCAATTAATCGTAAACGCGTACAATTTCGTCTATCGAATAAACTATCGGGTAACCTTATTCCGTCGATATTTAGACGTGGTCCAATTCGTGCCGAAGCGTGCTCGACAACCACATACTAAAAGTCTCATATAAATATATGTATTCATGGATACAAACAGTTCTAGTACACGAAATTTAATGTCATTGTTTTTATGCTCAATGGACACACTCTTACCAAGTAAATAAAAACAATGTTGTGAAAACTACGATCAAACAAAAATTATGACACGTAACAGTTTGCGGTATCCAGTTAACTATACAGTACCTACATTAAATACACAACAAAGTGAAAATCGTCGAATATACAAAGCTCCTTTTACGGTATGAATTTATTTTAACAAAATGTAAATTCAAAAAGATTTCAACTCAAAACTGCACGTTTATTATAATAGGTAGTGTATGTTACCAAAGTCGATCCGACCGCCTCGCCCGTGTGCTATTTCATGTTGTCATGTTTATATTTTTCAAAGTCTAAAATTTATACTAACACAAGACGATATATCGTTGAAAGAAATTAGTTTTGATACAAAACTAATACTTTTAGGTCTATAGTATATATTATTACGTACGTTCTTTCGTTTCATAGTTACATAGTTGGCGATTGACCGAATGTTTATTTTTAAGAAACACCACTGTTTGACGCCCTCGGAACTAAGCACCGGTCGAAAAGCTGTTTCATATGCTATTTGCTTTTGCATATGGCTTTACGCGTACAATTTGGATAAAATCCCCCCCCCCCCCTCTTTTATCTGTGATTTTATAAATATAATACTTCCTCTCGTATCACAATCTATTAAAATAAAAACCCATAGAGATCGTTGCGTAATTATAAAGAATTAGGCATAGATACATACATGCTTATGCCATACTGAATGTACCCATTAATTTTCAAGGATCACTTACACATACTTGCCATTTCTCTTTTTGTTGTATGAATGCAATTAAACATAAGTAAATCGATGCTTTGTACTAGTTACCTGGTAGAGCGCAGCCAAGTGGTTGGAGGTGGCGATGAGGAAGGGCTGGTTGACGCCCGGGTGGTCCATGTCGTGCGCGATGGCGGCAAGCAGGGATGCCATCACCTCCAGCGGCTCCAGGTGCTCGCGGATCTGGTGGGAAAGTATGAATTATGTTACATTCAATGTTAATCTGGGAAGATTCGAGCCAAAATTCATTATATTACGAATGTACAAGTTACTATAGTATTTTTATATGTTCATAATCTATCAGGTTGGTATTTTCATATTATTCGAAGGATGTGAGTATAGAGCATTTTCCGGTAGTCCTAGGCACTACCGGAGACTGTCGTGTCCACTACCATGTCTACCATCGATATGACTTTCAATGAGATATTAAATGAGGCTGCAGCAAGAAAACACTCGTCGTAGAAAACTACTTTGCGAGCGTAATGATAACAATACATAATCCACATCGTAATGACGTAATACGTTATTCTATGCTAACAATATAAAGTTGAAGTTATTTGAACGCGCTAATCACAAGAAGTAGTAAAACATTTTAAAAATATTTTCACCGGGATATTTTTGGATATGTTTCGCAGACGAAGACGGAGCGGACCGCTTAAAACAATAATAAATATAACAAAACATCTTATTGAGAAAACAATAATAATTGCTGAGAAAAATAAGCTCAGAGACATTGCACATAAATATTAATTTAAAACGAACGGATAGAGAGACTCAAGTCAAATGAAAATAAATTCCCTCTCCATTTATTATTACTGATATTTGCGTCTCTAATGAAATGGTGCTCGCTCAGAGAGCTGATCAACAAATGAAATGAAAGTCAGCTTGCATTTCGGGATAATCTAATCAGATTGCAAGAGTCACTGCACATTTTCAAACTGTTCTTGGTGATAAGCAATAACTTCGGGGACCTCGCGTTTCTGCTTTATATCTTAACACTACAAAAGCATATCATCTTTTGTAGTTGAATATGACATTTTGAAATTAATGCTTGTTTATGTCTACTGATTCTACAACTATAAGGGTTGCCTGGTAGAGATCGCTACCTAGCGATAAGGCCGCCTTTTGCTTATTTAATGTCGTTCAGTTTTTTCTTTCTTTTGTTTTTTATAAGCAATAAAGAATTTCATTTCATTTCAACTATTAATTCGACCCAAGACCCTAGACCATAAATCTATGTAATTTAATCTTAATATCCTATTACGAGGAATGTTGTAATCGTTATATTTATATTTAATAGAAAATAAATAACACATTAGATAACCGGCAACATAAAATGTATATATCTTGTTCATATCAAATTATACGAAAAAAACTTTATGAAACTGGCGAACATCAACCCCAACTACATCACAAATTCTCCGCAATATTCTCAACCTCGCAAAACTTTTATCATACGCAAGATTTGGTAACAATGCAGCTGATTCCCGCCACACAAACATGCACTGCACATGCAAATTTACTTGCAGTCTCACAGGGTACCTACATCGCGGTCCAGCGAGTCACGGGTCAGATGTAGTTGCGACATTACGGTATATTGACCATTGTTTTGTTTGCCCCAGACCATTGGCCATTGTTTTGTAAGCTCCACTGGGAGTCCACCCCGGGGCCTTTCAAGAGTTAAACAGCGTATCACGGAAGCGGTTGAGCCTGGTTAAACTGAAATATCAGCCAATAACAGCAATACATAACAGTAGTCTTATACAAAAAAGGGGGTTAAGATATACTTAGATGTGAACTTTCTTAACAAACAAACGCAGCGGTTGCCAAGCCGACAAACTGGCGTGGCGAATTCCTATCTCACTACACGTCATGCAGTTTGCCAAATAGTGCCTAGTTTTTACAAGTTACTATCTTTGCCAAGACAAGTTCTTGATTGCAGCAACCGAATCCTGTGAAGCCGCATTTGAATCAATGTTAAAATATTTATAAATAGAAATAAAAGTAGTGTAACACGTGAAAAATTACCTTTAGCAATTAAAGGTGCTCTTTACGTGCTATACTCACACATTGTTTTCCAATTTTCTGTCAGTTATTTTTGGACTATAATTTGTCATTTAATTGCTAGGCAATAGCTAAATTATTTCTGTATTTGTTATTTTTAGTGACCAAGACTGCTGGGCATGGGTTTCTTCTATAGCACGGCACGACGTCGTCTAGTAGTCCCAAATTGAAGCCGGCAACCCTAGGTAAATCGCCACTGAACCGAGTCACCGAGTACCAGGTTGAATATAACATCATTAAATCAAAGTGAAAAGGTGAACTATATTTAATAATAGGGTCATATAGACTCCGAGATGTTATGCGCAAGCAGTTGCTCAAACTGAATGCAACGCAAATCCCAATATTCTGATTAATTCCTCTATTGGAATAAATAGAACACATCTCCTATTGAGACTCCTTAACGAATTGAAAACGTAATATAATAATCAATTGTTCTGGTTTTCCATTCAATAAGTTAAAAACGGAAAAACAACATACCGAATTTACGGAATTTATTTCCAACACCTACGATAAATTTTTCGTTCAACCTTTCATCTCTCACAAAAAGTAAAAAAAATGTATATATAAAATAAAACGTACCACGCACCTCTACAACAAAGGTGTCGTTTCTCGTTTGTTACGCCACAAGTGATTGCGTGCTCTTTCCTCTCTCAATGCACGTGTTATTTTAAAACAAAGCTTTTGTTTTTATTTGCGATGTTTTTCATTTTAATGTAAAGTCGTCACCGGCGAAATCCGTTTCATCCATGCGAGCCGCTCGCGCTCAAAACGCTTATACCGCCGCATTTCCAATTACATAGCGTCATCGAGCATTGGATATTGTAAGTATTACAAACAAAAATGACATATGGATAAGAATGCTAGGTGAAACCGCAAATCTATAAATCTCACAGTTTTACAGTACAGTGTATCATTGCAATGACTGTGAGATGGTAACAAGTGTGATACAGAAGCATATCCTTATTTATTTAAAAGTATTCTCCGTTAATAATAACAACAACCACTGAGTGGATGTGGTCGTAGAATTATGAACTCCCGTTCTTAGCTACATATCTTAAATCGTGCTTATTCTAAACATAAATACTTGGAATAGCTAAACTCTATTGAGATGTAAGTTTATATGTCAGACATGACAGATTATTGACCCTATACCGAACTTTAACTTAGAGCGGGCTGTTATAAGGGTAGTATAACATTGCTATAGATAGTTATTACCTCATATATCTAAGGTTATTACAGAGTCGTGCTTAGTAAATGCCAATGGTTAGATAGATAAGCTAAGTTTTTTGCTTTTTACTCATGTTTGACTTTTAGATAAGAAATTAGTTTTAACAGATTTTAAACGCGTCTTATCATACTATTGAATCCAACTTTTTGAACGTTTTATAGCGAGCGCGATCACGGAGAGTCGGAGAAACGCTTGTACAAAAATTGTATACCTCGTTAGTTTGTAAGCCCGTATTATTGTTTAAATATCACTTCAACATATAAAACTTGTGCTTCATGAGATATAGTTAAAAATCAGTGAAATAAAATTACTCATAATCAATAAAAATGTAAAGTGACAGGCAAAGTATTGCACACATCGATGCTCTTCAGTGAAAACTCACAAGCGAACGCTTCACCTAAAAAACCGGCCGGCGGCGGCCTTAACCCCGCTCAACAAAATTACTCATAGATCAAATGCTTTAAGCTTAACCCATTTTCGAACACGGCTGCAAAGCGTTCGTGTTTATCACGATCGCAACACAATAGATATCGCCCGTCTAAAAGAATTCAATATCTCTCTAGGAACTGTCTGCCAGCGCACTCTCGGTACGGTGCAGGTGTCGCGGGTGATCACGACACGATCGGATTACTGCTATTTGCTATTTTCTACGCGCTTTTTATTTACTTACGTCATAAATATTGCTCGGCGATGCGTCGAGCATATCCTACGCTTGGAAACATATACTTGTAACAATAAATAGTGATAAATTATTGATATAAAATAAACAATGAAAAATAAAGTCTTAGAAATTTCAATTGCGAGCATTTATTGTTATATAGCTAAGAATTAATAACGGTTTATACTTAAAAAAAAAAAAAACAAACAAGAATATTCAGTCCGCTGAGCTTCAATTGAATCAGTTATAAGAACTGAATACAATATCGTTGAAAAACACCAATTAAAACATTTTTATAAAACAATTTTAAAGATCTATACCGAACTATTATGGAACATTCAAAAAACAGATAAAATTAAAGAAAATAACAACAGAATAATTAAACATGGAGCCCACCCGAGCATCAAAAACTATAACAAAAATATTTTATCAAGTTCAGTAATTCCATTCGGGAAATGGGGCAGATACTGACGGCGCTATCAATAAATAATGGCCGGCAATCGACGGGGACAAATCACCTCTCGAGTATCCCTCCCCCCCTATTCTTTACAATATAGCCTTCAATCGCGGCCGCTCATATATATGGTGCTCGTTAGTAATTTAAACTAAATTACACTCAGTGTTGTAAGACATCGATCGCGCGAACCAGGTGTGCATTTCATCCGCAATTCACACATTTCATTAACGCCACAAGATAATCTACGAAAATACGGATACGAAGAAAATATTGTGATTTAATATATGTAATAACAAAAGTTAAATACGTACCAATTTCGCGATATTGAAATAACAATCCACTGGAATATCACATATATACAATTTAAATACCCCAGAAATGCTATTTCACACACAATTTAGGCTACAATACTTAACACATGCCGAATAACACGAAAGTTTCTAATATCATCCACTTAAACAATCTAAACCTTTATACGCTTGCCCTAGGCCCGCGTGTGATCCCTCCCAGAGAAGGAAAATAAGTTTAAATGTCAATAATAATAAAAAAAACGTTTTGCGTATACATAAATAATATCAAATGTACGATAAGTTTGTTCCCAAGCCACTATCTTAGGGACCGCCTTTCTGCTGGATACAATTGCGTTTTATTTTTGTTTACCTAATGTATCCATAACATGCAACACTAATAATTCAAAATGATCAGCTCAATATTATTTCAATAATACTTGTGCACAAGGTGGGCGTATGTGTGTGTCTGTCTGTGAATGAGTGTGCCTGTATGCGTAGAAGTGGGATTGTATTAATTTGTATAGTGCCTTCATTTATTTCTGTATGAGACCTTTTGTCTCAAATTTATGTTTAATTTAAACAGCCTCCAGTTTATTGATAATTGAACGTCTACAACCAATTCGTAAGATTCCTTTTACATTAAGGCGTCGCTGAATTATTAAAGATTTGATGGTGATTAATCTTCTAATCTAATATATAAAATTCTCGTGTCACAGTTTTCGTTGCCATACTCCTCCGAAACGGCTTGACCGATTCCTCTGAAATTTGGTAAGCATATTGGGTAGGTCTGAGAATCGGCCAACATCTATTTTTTATCCCGATATTCCTACGGGATACGGACTTACGCGGGTGAAACCGCGGGGCGCAGCTAGTCTATATATATAAAATTCTCGTGTCACAGTTTTCATTGCCATACTCCTCCGAAACGGCTTGACCGATTTTGATGAAATTTTTTGTGCTTATCCGGTATCTATGAGAATCGGCCAACATCTATTTTACATACCCATAAATGATAAGAGTAAGGCAGAACAGCGTTTGCCGGGTGCAGCTAGTTTTATTATAAAGAAGAAAACTCAAGTAACATGACTGCCGCTTAGGGAAGTTCGTGCGGGGATAAGATTCATAGAAATTAGATATTTTCTCTGTTTGTTATTCGTTACGATTCGATCAAACGATGTTTGATACTGACTATTTTGCATTCTTAATAATCAGTTGGGATCAGTTGGGAATTTATCTGTGAAAATATATTTTATAATTATGACATTGTAAGTCAGCTGACCATTTATACGTTTAAATTTGTGTGTACTTATTAATTTATTTATGTATATATTTAAACTGAACATCGAATAAAATTTATTGCTAACGCTTATAGGTGACGTTTAATTGCGTCCCTGAACCGTCACCACCCTGTCTGCAGCGGATATATTGTTCCCACTATTAATATTAAATTTCTATTACGATGAAACTGTTAGCAAGGTTCGTTAATTGAAGCAATTTTATAATTTGTTTGAATAACGTTATCTACAGTGTTAAGTTGATTATTATTATACTGGGCTGCATTTCTGTGAAACAGTAAGGAGCGACGTTATTAAATAGGTATTATAAAGCTACGTCGTTGTATACTAATCATAAACCTTAAACACTTCAATAACTAAGAAGCCATTTACAAATAAAAATCCTTTCTCCTAACATTAAATTCTATTTTATAATTTATAAAAGACCTGTAATGAAAATTGTATCCCATCCCACGTGCTAGCTGCTTCTAGTTATTGAGTTTTTTAAACAACTCTGTAAATTTATTATTAAATTTAATTTATTTTCTTGAGGGTGATTAATGAAGACTGAATATAAATATGAAATATATTAATTTTATCAGCAATCACCTACTTTCCTATCACCTACTCAACAAAAAAGAAAATACAGAAAATAGGTTCATTTATACAGTTTCACCTCAGGAAGCTTCGCGTTAAGCTTTCATAATTAATAATTATATTTATACACACATTTGCTCCGACGAAGAGAGCATGACGGAGGCAGATCGTTAGCCTTATAAAGGTGTATGTTACGATTAATATTATAACTGCATAACATATATTTTCAGAGGCTCCGCCGGCTGGTACAGACTTCGTCATAATGAAGGAAGTCCATTAATTAAACTGAGCTTCGTATGTTAAAGGTGGCCGTTATTATAGGCGATAGGAAGTTCTCTATTTATTTTATTATTAATTTAGGCCACCAGCGGCATTGACACAATTGGATCAAGTTTGTTGACATACTGAGTCCTGTTTAACCAGCTACAATCAATATTTTAATAGAACTGCGGTTTAATTTGACTTTGTGTGTAATGTACAATAATTAAAACGTTTAAAGCAGTAGGCACCTAACAAATGCAAGTTCGATTTTTTTTTTGTCGAAAAGACACTTGTAGGATTGAAGTAAAAACACGAGAAACTAAATATGACATTCTTATATTGCCAAATAAGGTAAATAATATTCTCTAAGAATAGATTGGATGTTGCACTTAAAGCTATAGTGTACTGGAGTAAATTTTATTGAAATAATGATTTATAATCGTTATAAATCATCTGTTTTATGAATTTAGTCTTTTTATTCTTACTTTTTCATAATAAAAATACGTCGACTTCGCGTATGACATAAATAAGACTTTTTAAAAGATTACCGAAAAAATCTCTGCACTACCAATCTTCAATATGTAAATATTCATATACGAACGACATGTTGCGTACAAAGAATGCACTATAATATTGAATTAAAATTCTGTGACAAATGTAGAACATTCCGCATTCACTGGATATATTTAACCTAGCCGTATAATGTGACATATTTTTATAGCATCTTTGCCTTCGAGATAAAGTTATGTTGTTGATATTTACATGCATCCACTGCCTTCAGCGAATCCGTAACGAGATCTAGACGAGTCCCGCAACTCTTGCCTGCGAGGCATTTATCCTGCACTACCTGTCAAGTGTCATACGATAGGACAAATTATATTCAAGCGTTACCAGTGCATTCCCGATCCATGTGATGCGTTTATGAATGCCAATTTAACAAGCATTTTTTATAATTATGAATCAACTAGGTTTCCTCTGATTTTCAAATTGTAAGAGTTAAATTTTTATAGATATTTGCTAAGAATTTGCTTTTTCAAAAACATTCAAGATCTGAGAAGACTGATAAATAAGCGGTTTGAAAATAATCCGAAATGCCTCTCAACTGATTCTACTAAGCAAAAGAAACCACGTCTATCAATTACCAATATAATAACCAAAAATACATCAAAACTGCATGAATAAGTCAAAAGCAATTTTTATGCAACATCACCATTAAAAAGGAAAATGGGCGCTTATGCTTAACGATAATTTTCTTATTTAGGAGCTTCCCGTCAACGCATTCACATCACAATACGACAGCCACGCCTAATGATCGTCACGCACACCAAAGGGCTCACAGTGCAATGACCCCGTGATCATAAATCAAAACACAATAACATATCTGAGCGAGCTGAGTGCGCCTAATAAACATATTTATCAATGAACTCAGAAAACGTTGCGTGCTCGAATTCAGATGAAAATTAGACGTTCATTCGAAATGGTTGTTTAGTTTCTATGTATTTACTGATACCATTACATTCTCATTGCAACGATTCATCTTTTTTTCACAGCACGTACCACGATCAAGCATACCTACATGCGAGAAAACTGCATTGGAATACTAAAATAACAATATAGTTTTCATCGGGATACATACCGAAACATCAAACCCGGCGTATTTTGTGCGAAAATATACGGGACATTTTAACGGCCTTACAAATAAAAACGTCTTTATACTTGACGTAAGCTTGGGCTAGTTACATATATTCAGGGTAGATTTGGTAAGCATAAGCCTACTATACTATTTCCTACAAATAAACAGAGTTTAATGTCAAAATAAGTATTCGCTTATAATCATATCAATGTTTCGTTCTACATTCATTCATAATAATGCAATATAATGGCAATGATGATAACTTGCTAATTTATCTTTAAGTAAAAAAAAAATCCACGCAGGAAGTTTCTAGAGAAAATTATTTTAAAGCTATTCTTACCGTATAACATTTACACATTTTGACGTGACAACGTCTTAAATTAGGTTGCGGCTAGGAGTCACTCATGAAAAAGTGTAACGCCCGGTAACGTTACGATGAGTCACCGAACTATGATCGGTCCGCCGCGCGCGCAGCACTAGAGACTTAGGCGCATTGAATCGGCGCGTGCTTGTGTCTGTCTCTGTCTTTTTAGTAAACAAAATATATCTTCTATAGTTAAAATTTGTGCAATTCTTATTTTCATTCAATTCCTTGTTCCTATTGTGCAATTTAATAATATTCATATCAATAAATATTCTACCGACAAAAAGACGTTGTCACGTAAAATCTTCGCCCGTAAAACCGAATTTACAGGCAACCATTTTTTTTTCAATGTTTATAAAATTCGATGACGTATCAAACAAATAGGGAACACTCAACAACCTTGACTGTCATACTTCGTAGCGTAGTCGGTTACAACCACGTTAACCATATCGGGTTCGATAATGGGGCCAGGCGTAAGGAGAAACCTGGCCAATCAGCTAGGTAGATAAAGACTAATTCAGGCCAGGTAAGGCGAGGATCGTATTGTTGTTTTTAAACACGCTTTTATTAGCTTTAGCAACTGTAGATTTGTGTGTTAGCGACGCGTTAAAATTCGATTGTGATTTAATTCAACTTTGTACATTGATCAAGGGTCGTTGAAAATATAATAATTTCAGGAGTTTATCTTAATATCCTGATGAGGATCGAGAGGGTTAAACGATTTCCTTACTTATACTCTTTATAAGATCTATAGACCTATTATAAATTTAGATAATTTGGTTGATTTTATAATCAAAGCGTGATTTTTTTGTTTTTTAACTTATATTTATTTCATATGCAGTGTAAAACACGAATACGGATGGAACAATAACAAATTTCTTGCTATTTTAAATGCCTATATTGTGTTGCAAAATCTCTTTCATTTCCATTTTAGTTCACTTTTGACTGACTGAATACACGCGATCTGTTTTTTAAATGTCCGAAAGTGAAAAAGTCTATTAGTTTTCTCATCTAAACCAGATGCTGCATCAAATGAAATTCAATATTTTTATTTACTTGTTATCCAAGACTATTTCAGGTACAATGAACATGACCTAAGAATATCATGACTAAAATTATTTTCTAGAGTTCTCTCGGAAATCTTAGCTATATAATGGGTGTACAGGAACATTACAAAGAGTGGGATTGAGCACGATGCAACTCATCTGACTTCTAGCATTTTATAGATTCAAAAGGTCAAAAGTTAAATATTTATAATAAATCTTGCTTTCTACCTTTCGATAATTCAATGAAAAATAAACCTATGTTTGCCATTAATAGCAAGGATTCTATAATTTTTCTATTATAAGATATTTTCTTACAACGATTCAAAACTTGAAATTTATTATAAATAAATAAATCCTAAATACAACTTTGGTATTCATATTTATCCACATACGTTGTTAAATCTTCATTGAGATGAATTTTTACCCACATTACTATTATAAAAAACTATTCGATATTAATATAAATTCAACACAACAAAACCATCATCGTGTAGTTTGGCAAGCATGCCCACTCAGTCCACGTGAAGCCTGCCTGTAACCGTACGTCTACACCGTAGAGCGGCCGCTACGTGAAACATTTCGTAGCGCTTACCGTTACGAACTGAAACAATGCAATTAATTCGCATTCCGAATAATACTCTGCAAAACAAACTGTGAGATGCATTGTTACATTAAAATCGTTGTCATCTATGGTTACTTAGAACGTATGCAACTTACTTTATAATAGAACGTAGACAATGTAATAAATATGTTGACGAGATTAATGAAAAGATTGAATAATTAAAACATGTTTCTTTTTTATATATCTTTAACTGTGCAAATCTCAAAAATTAAATTAAATTCTTGTAATGCAGCAATATTACTTATTATTCAACGCGAATACGGAGAGCACGCTTGGTGCCAGACCGTCCAGACCAATATCGAAATGTCAGTTCCCGTAAATTATATTAATATCATTTATTTATACTCTATCATATCATTTCCCATCAAAAGAATATGCAGTAAACAAATAAAAACTGTTTACAATTCCAGCCGAGCAATTCTTAATTAATAACTTGAAATAATAACGTATTTAACACGCAGCTCTGGCTCTGACGGTAGATTTGCTTTACCGAACTTTAATTACAACAACTGCGCTCCGTTTAACTGCATTTCGTGTTCATACATAGTTAATTAAAATGTTATCGAACAGCGTGCCAAATACACTTGTTCATTCTAATGTTGACTACCTCATGCCTGCGATGCCACAAGTGTGTTTTTATTTATTCATTATATTAGTTGCTCATTATATCAGCTTTTTATTGTAAGTTATCTAATCCCTCCCTGTGATGAAACCCCCAATGATTTGAAATATAGTCATAAATGAATGAGTCAATATCTTTTATATTATCGACATTATAAAACAGAATTTCTCTCGTTCACATAAATAATTCTATTGTGGACGGTACATAATCCCACCTGCTGTAGGTTTTACTTTACGATAAAATAATCCTGGCTTTTAATACTTAGTCCAATTCATATATTCTTCGAGTGATCTTAATCCCATCCCAGATATATTATAAAAGCTGAGGTTTCATCGAGTGTTCAATTATAAAATTGGTTGTTTAATGGCCTTCTTATTTCTTCGGTGCTCACGCATCTATCATGAACATGCCAATTGCGATACCGCTTTTTATATTTATAAAACCTTTGTCCGTTTTGTGATGCTAAATATAAGATGATATGAATCTCCTCACCTGCCTCGTCGAGAAGTGCCTCATTATGAGCAGCACGGCCAATGCTCGCATTCGCCGCGGCACTTTCCAACAGGCAATATTTGTAAAATAACAATTTCCCCCGTCCGCCAGTTACAGACAACAAATTTCCGACTAACTTCCCTTCGCCGATTAATATTGCGGTCACTGTTTGAAACATATGTCAGAAAATGTTTTATACGCTTTACTTGCAATTTTTTTAACGTTTTCATTGACGAATTAATTAATCTTCGCTTCACTCGTTTAATCAATTCGTGTTATTACTTTATTATGTAAATTCTTAGGTAATAAGAACATATAAGTAATAACTGGACTTAATAATATCCTATAGCCATTTTAAGATATTAATAAGCATATGTATACATGTAACGGTTCGATCTGTACCTACATGTCTTATCCCGATATTCAACAACACGTGACACCGTTTCCTTTACAATCTTCGAACTTACACAAACTTCTTCTACAAGATACCGGTCGCCCGGAAACGATGCAAGCTCTTGAGATTTCAAATTAATAGCTCGAAACATTCTTATTTAGTATTAAAGATTTTCGATTGGACTCTTAAAGAATGTTATTCTTATATTATTAAGACATAATAACGATATTTTGATCCATAGCCATGCTCGTTGTAAGCTGAACTCGAATCATTGAACTACGAAATCGCGAAATTTAATTAATTAAAAAATATTATACAGCTGAATGCATTTCATTCAATGCCCAGTCATATTGTATCCTTTGTTAGTTGATATCAAATTTAATTAAATGCACTTTACGGTTTTGTATTTCTTAAAGTATGCGACGCAATATTACTCGGACAAAGCAAGTGAAAGGGAAACCGAGTACCAAGCTCGGTGAATGAGCAAGAGACTAAACTATTCGTATTCAGTTACATCGTTATTATAAAAGCTTCTCCGCTGAATAGTGTTAAAAGTGCAATAATAAAAATTAATTAACTTTGTGAATAATATTCGATTTGGATGCGAACATTTTAATAAGACTTAAATAAGTTATCCGATTATCTAAAGGGCTGCTCAAATTTGGATGTACCGAGGCCGCATTAAGCATACCTATCAAAAGTTCACAATAAAATATTATGTATTATGTTATAGTCACGTTGATGCGCTAAAGTCTTGTCCACTCGTAGGAAACATTTTCAGCTGTGTGCCGCCGCGTGTTCAACCGGAGGCGAGAGGCGTTCACTGCGCGTCAGCGATGTCAGCGTCAGAATTACCCGTATTCGCCAGTGAGCTTATATGATTGCAGCCTCTACTAATATACGTTTCTACTAATAGTTACGCTTAAATGCGCTCACATAATGTGCATTTTAGTAATTGCATATCTCATCTTATTGAAAACCCAGTATAACAACCAGATAGTAACTTGTTACAGACATTGACCGTCATACACTTTAAAAATAACGATAATCACTCACCCGCTTTTGCTGCAGGAAGCAGTGCATGGCCTGCGTCACGTCGGCGGCGTGCACCGAGTTGTGGTACGGGTTGGTGCTGTGGTAGCCCTCCTCGATGAGGCTGAACAGCCGCCACGCCTTCGCCACGTCCAGCTTGAAGTGCGAGATCAGCCCGTACATGTGGAACAGGTGGATGCAGAGTACCGGCAGGCAGCGGCCTGGCGAAAAACGTGACTCGGTCAACTCGGCGTAATCGTCATCGGTTGTGGTTACACAAACTGGTTACACAAACATGTCGAATATCTATGACGTGGGTACGTGATTATTATTCACTTCGAGCATATTCTGCTACAAACTAACAAACTACAAACTAATAATAACAAACTTATTATTTGCGATGGGCACCGAAATTGTGTTTGACGATTGAACCGCAAAATTAGGTTAGTTTTTTTTTGTTTTCATTAAACAATTATAGGTAATCAACTTCATGTTTATTATAAATAAAACTCCCTGTTTAGTCCCTGCTAGTAATCTAGTAATCGTTACTGAAACTTGTAACGATCACACGTCGCTCCGCAGGTTTGCTCTAATTTTACTAAAAGTATTTTGTTAATTACATGTAGATAGTAATGATATGGGTAAAACCAAAATTTAAACCTAAATACCCAAACACCCTTTCTATATGCAATCGTATCGTAACAGTACAATATAATGAAGAAAATGCACAAAAACACGGCATTTAATTATATTTTTCCCAAAGCGTAATGCTAAAGGAGTCCAATGAATAACAACTTCCTTGTTATTATTAAGGAAAACATCGTCATTTGATCGGAATCAAAATAAACGATTGATGTTCAATTTCTTCTAAATTACGACGATGATAATTTTAACATGATTTAAAAGCCTTGATGGAATTTTCTTAAATGGGTTTCGTACATAATTGAAAGAAACATTCAGACTTTCATTTTATGTAATTATAATTTATATACCCGATAGCGAAAAAGGGTAAATATTATTTTGTATTTTATTATTTTCTAAACCTACAATCATGATCGTTGAAAATAAAAAAGA